>NW_007377468.1:200997-368565 GCF_000475195.1 Diaphorina citri
ATTACTGCCCTCCTTAATGAAAAGGCAGTATATCCAAATTCCTAACTTTTCAGGAAACGTCATTGAAGTTTTTGGCAGTCATTTCTGAGACCTGTGCCGAAATTTGTGTCATTTGCAAATTTTTCTCTTGAATTTAGGTTTAAAAGTTCATATTTTATCATTAATTGATGCTAAAATTCTGAAAAATAAAGTGGAAAAGAGGTAAATTAAGAAAACTGTGGTACTCACAAAGCAAGAACGCAATACATCATTGGATATGCTGCCTTCTTATTTACTAGAAAACTTCATAGTAAATAAGAAGGCAGTATATCCATGGATATACTGCTTTCTCTCTTAATGTCTCTTAATGTCTGGCGCTTACTGCTTTGCTCTTTAGCATGGCAGAGATAATTTTGGGATATACTGCCTTCTTCCTTGTCTGTGCTCCTTGTATCTTCGTTGTTTTTTTTCGTAGACTGTTTTTGATGCGTTTTTTGAATTCTACGCATAAAAATACGTGGCTATAGATATATAACTCAAAATGTCAAATTTTGGACTTACTGCCCTCTTTTTTAGCAGGGCAGTATAAAGCCCCCTGACCCGAAAAAGCTCTAAATGAAAATCAGCAAAATTTCGTTTCAGCAACGAAAAGTTCATACTGACGAGAATGAATTTATTTTGCACATTTTCTCATTTTTGAAACTTTCCCCCCCTAATTGCTCTTTTTTACCCCCTCTCACGTACTTCCCTCTTTCTCTCTCCCCCTCACGTCTATTTCTCCATCCCTATCCCTCTCTCCTTATCCTTATGATTTGGCAATGGGAACTGCACGATTTTCAGTCGACTTAACTTCGCAGAATAATCTTTGTGAAGTAAGCAATTTATTTCCTTCATAATTAGGTAGAACATCTACCGCGGGGCGCGACTTTCATGTTCAACAGCGAAGCGTTAGGTTTCATCGTGTGTATTCTACATATTAGAAAAAATGGGGGGGGGGGGGAATTCTAATGCTAGTAGAAATTCGGGGGAGAATTCTAATGCTAGTAGGAATGTGGTGGAAAATTCTCATGCTAGCAGAAAATCATTGAAAATGTCTGAAATTATTGATATTTTACGTTTCGGGAAATTGTTAATGGGAGAGTAGAAACTCCCTTTTAGGTATGTATGCCAGTTTGTGCTGAAAACAGTGAAAAATTTGTTCTGGATTTGTCCTGAAATTGCGTTACGACCTTTCCGCTATAAAGCCCCCTGACCCGAAAAAGCTCTAAATGAAAATCAGCAAAATTTCGTTTCAGCAACGAAAAGTTCATACTGACGAGAATGAATTTATTTTGCACATTTTCTCATTTTTGAAACTTTCCCCCCTAATTGCTCTTTTTTACCCCCTCTCACGTATTTCCCTCTTTCTCTCTCCCCCTCACGTCTATTTCTCCATCCCTATCCCTCTCTCCTTATCCTTATGATTTGGCAATGGGAACTGCACGATTTTCAGTCGACTTAACTTCGCAGAATAATCTTTGTGAAGTAAGCAATTTATTTCCTTCATAATTAGGTAGAACATCTACCGCGGGGCGCGACTTTCATGTTCAACAGCGAAGCGTTAGGTTTCATCGTGTGTATTGAATACGGCCCTGTCTTAGTTTTACACAAGAGCAGAGTCGTGTTTAAAAGGTAATTAATTTAAAATTATTGCCTCCCCCAAATAAAGTTTCAGGGCGAAAATAAACTGATGCTGAACAAACTATTTTTTGCGCTAACTTTCTGTCCTGAAATGGGTCTCTAGAGCGATGGAAAAAAAACTGTCCCACTTTTATTACATTTCCAAAAGTTTTCCGAGCACTGTTATGGCTTTAATGGAGTCTGCTACCACAATATTAGAGTATAATAATTGTTATTATTACCTAGTATTTTTAATCGCAATAATTGGATTAATTTATCATGCTTTATCAGATAGTGTGAACATTTATGATTATATCGTCAACTTTTTTATTATTAATTTACTGTTATAGTCTAGGCACCTACTTAATTGCGTATTTTTGCATTTTTAATTATAATTACCTATATCGTCAACTTTTTTATTATTAATTTACTGTTATAGTCTAGGCACCTACTTAATTGCGTATTTTTGCATTTTTAATTATAATTACATGTCAACTAATTGCTAGATACTATAGATACGCATTGTTAATTATGTTGGGTAGCTATAGGTATCACACGCGCATAGTGTATAATTGGATATTTCGCTAAAGATTACCTACCATAACTGGATTTATAAATTTCAAATGCAAAAATAGAAAATGTTAAAATAGGTAATGTGATGATAATGTATATTGTACATATAAAAAGCACTTATTATACGAAACAGACAAACTTGTACATATCTATAGACGATTTTGCAAATGCTGTTCAATATCTGTGTCTGCCATGGCGGGGGCGAGTTAACGATGAAAGTTTTAAGCTAAAGATTACCTACCATAACTGGATTTATAAATTTCAAATGCAAAAATAGAAAATGTTAAAATAGGTAATGTGATGATAATGTATACATATTGTACATATAAAAAGCACTTTTATTATACGAAACAGACAAACTTGTACATATCTATAGACGATTTTGCAAATGCTGTTCAATATCTGTGTCAAACATGGCGGGGGCGAGTTATCGATGAAAGTTTTATTATCTGAATATTGCGTACTCCCCCACTGCTCTCTATAAAGCTTATAGCTTAATATTCAGGTCAAGGTCGCAGGAAATAAAGAGCACTTAAAGCTCTAAAATTTCATAAAGTCGGGACAAGGATACAATACATATTTATTGTTTTAATTCTATCCTAAATATTTGATGGGAAGGCGGAAGGATGGGTGAGATTAGTGGTACTTATTTCTTGTTGTTGCTAAAACAGCTTATAATATCTAGTTACCTTAAGCAGGGTCTGTATAATATTTACTATGTACTATCTCGCAGGAAATAAAGAGCACTTAAAGCTCTAAAATTTCATAAAGTCGGGACAAGGATACAATACATATTTATTGTTTTAATTCTATCCGAAATATTTGATGGGAAGGCGGAAGGATGGGTGAGATTAGTGGTACTTATTTCTTGCTGTTGCTAAAACAGCTTATAATATTTAGTTACCTAAGCACCTAAGCAGGGTCTGTATAATATTTACTATGTACTATAGGAGTATAGTTATGCAATGCAGGGTATGCTGACATTTCCAAGAGGCAAAGTCTGAAATACTTTCGACCTAAAGTCCTGAAAAGTCCCTTTATGTAGTTGCTCTGATATTTTTGACATTCCCTCAATTTTTCTAATAATATGAATAAAAAAAGAGCTACCCGAGTTTCACAGAAACATGCTATTTACGAAGAAAAAACAAGAAAAATATGTCATTCTTATTTGTATGCCTAAGTCGAAAAGCTTTTGCAAATTATTTCTCAGAAACATCTAACCTATTTATCAACAATAAACATCAATTCATTACTACAAGTTGGAAAACTGAAACACACACTTGATGTCCTTACCAAAAACAAGATAAAAATTGCAGCTATTCAAGAAACTAGATACTTTGACGAATGTGCTTTTGAATCAGAAGGTTTTAGAATCTACAAAGGAAAACCAGGAAAAAGAGTAACAAAGAATATACCTCATCTAGGAACGGGCTTCATAGTCGATAAGAGAATGATCAACTCCATCTTGGAATTCTCATCGAGCTGTGGAAGATTGTCAACCCTATCATTCAAATCCATGAACAAAGCGTATACTGTTGTAAATTTCCACGCCCCTACAAATGATTCTAATAGAAAAGAACTTGAAGCAACCGATAAAATCTGGGAAAAACTTGAAGAGACAATAGATCAAATCCCTAAACACCATACCACAATCTTGATGGGTGACTTCAATGCTCAAATCGGTAGAGAAAGAAAATATCAAAAAATAGTTGGTAACTATCCGGCACATAAAAGAACTAATAAAAATGGAGAACGCCTTATCGATCTTTGTAAAAATTGTGATCTAGTTTTAAAATCGACGTCCTTCAAACACTTAGCACGGAAAGCAAAAACTTGGAAACATCCAAACCCTCTTTTCGGTGAATTCCAACTTGACCATGTAGCCATATCCAAGAAATCTGAAAAAGAAATATTAAATGTTAAAGTTCTAAGAAGCGCCAATGTAGATTCAGATCATTACATGTCCCTGGTGAAGATGAATGGTATCCCTCTTAATAGAAACTCCATGAATAAAACCAAGAAGAACGCAATACCAAAGTTTGATGTAAGTAAACTGAAGGAGAATAGCAATGAATATTGTGAGTCCCTACATGAGAAGACAGATAAATCAACTTGGAATGGTTTAAAAGAAGCTATCGTGAAATCAGCAACTGAAACAATCCTTTTGAAAAAGAAGCGAAAACATCCTTGGTGGACTGAAGAGTGTGACAAAGCAATCCAAGAGAGGAGACAAGCCTGGTTGAAATGGAATAATAAGAAGAACGTGGAAAATCATGAAAATTTCTTGGCACAGAGAAAGTTGACCTCAAAATTATTGAAAACGGCAAAAAGAAATTTCAACAAACTTCAAATATTCCAAATAGAAGAAAATTTCAAGAAACACCATACCCGTGAATTCTATCAATCCTTCAAACATCAATTGTCTAAATTCAAAGCCCCTACTCTACATATCAGAGGTTTAGATGGAAGACTCAATTTAAACGACAAAGATTGTTCAAAAGCTTTTGCAAATTATTTCTTCGAATTGTTGAATGCTGATAAACCAGAAGACACACTTGATTTCTACCCCAATGTGGCTCCCAATGATAGTCCTCCACCTTCGCTTGAAGAGATCATGAAAACCATTCGAGATTTAAAAAATAATAAAGCTGCAGGTGAAGATAGTATACTGGCTGAATTGTGGAAATATGCAGATTTGAACTCCGTCGTAAATCTTCATAAAATAATCGAAAATATATGTGAAACTGAAACCTTACCTCCCGACTGGACATCTGCAGTTATCCATCCCCTGCATAAGAAAGGAGACAAGAGCGATCTTAACAACTATCGCGGGATTTCCCTATTGTCAGTAACTTACAAGATTTTTGCAAGAACACTGTTAAACAGGGCGGAAGAAAAGTTGGATCAGCACATTGGAGAATATCAAGCCGGCTTTAGAAAATCTAGATCTTGTCCCGAACAAATACACAATCTCAAAAGTATTATCATGTACACTAAAAAAAGATCTAAAACATTTGTAATAACGTTCGTGGACTTTCAAAAGGCTTATGATTCCATCGATAGAGACACGCTGAAAAACACCATGGGAACTGCACGATTTTCAGTCGACTTAACTTCGCAGAATAATCTTTGTGAAGTAAGCAATTTATTTCCTTCATAATTAGGTAGAATACCTACCGGGGCGCGACTTTCATGTTCAACAGCGGAGCGTTAGGTTCAAAATGAAATGTTCCTTTTCCACTTTCCAGACTCGGGAGTTCTCCATGGTGTGTCAATATTTCGTGAACTTTTAACTGTACTCTGGGACGATCGGGATTTCACATTGACATTTCCAGAGTTCTTTCAAAGAGTTGTGATGTATTGCTCCCGCCTTCAGTTCCTCTTTTTTTATCAAACTTTTCTTTCAACAGATGAGCGAATTTTTTTCAACTTTTGAGTTCGAGATGTCAAATTTGTCTTGCTAGTTTATGAAGCATCTGTCGTGAGATCTTTTCAACCTTTGAGTCCTTTGAATTCTTTTCCGTGTCACCTTGGCGTAATGTACACATGTAGTTTTGAAAACACTGCTAAATTTTAGAGAATTTTCAGTAGGTATACCTACATAAGTAGTTTGTAAAAATTGATTAGCTGTGTAAAAATAATACCTACAAATTTCAATTTTTCCTTATTTTTAAAAAATACCTCGTATCAACAAAAAACAGTTACCTACTATAGTTTACCTTGTGGTACTGTGCACTACATTATGTGATAATGAAGCTTGAGGAAACAAACACCAAGTCTTCCTCAATGAAACCTACACTGTCCTCTACGTCTAGTTCTAATTGTGGTGAGTAAATCTGGTTGGTTCGTTGGTTGGTATCAAATGCTGGGAATTGACTATCAGGTCATTTTCCTACGACTATTTTACCTCCGGATAAGAATTTCACATTGGGAGTTGTCACTCACTCGGAAGCTTTTTCTGTCACTCACTGAGACACCGAAAAAAAGTCGGAAGGTTTTTCGCCACACACGGTCTGACAGTCAGACAGTCGAAGCGTGAGTGACCGGCCTAGTAATACATTATGTCTCTAAAAAGCTCAATGTCTGAACTGTCTATCGTTGGTTGGTATCAAATGCTGGGAATTGACTATCAGGTCATTTTCCTACGACTATTTTACCTCCGGATAAGAATTTCACATTGGGACCGCTTTCGTAAAACTTTCCTTTTTTTTTTTTTTTTTTTTTTTTTTTTTCGCATTCCCAGGCCAAATGTTGAAAAATCGGTATTTCAGATGATTACCATGTATGAACTTTTTTCCGATTTCACACGAATATAATATGCTCTTACTAGAGTGCATTTCCTGCTGTTCAAGGACACTCTGTTGACATTAGGTGAAGTGCAATATAATAATAATTTCGTTGGTTATATTTTTTTTGTATTCCCCGGCCAAATGTTGAAAAATCGGTAGGTATTTCAGATGATTACCATGTATGAACTTTTTTCCCATTTCACACGAATATAATATGCTCTTACTAGAGTGCATTTCCTGCTGTTCAAGGACACTCTGTTGATATTAGGTGAAGTGCAATATATGTAAGTAGCTATTGTACTCAATACTCATAATTATTTACACTCTGTATACTTTATATTACGATACACTCTTCACACTTGGTAAAATAAAGGGCAGATAATAGAGAGGGAGGGTTTTACGCTTCCTATCTTTGTCAGGACCAGACAGTGGCGTACTCTGCAGGATTTATTCTATTCTATCCTTTAAGAAGGGAGTTTCAGTGGTGTATTATATCTATTCTGGTCTAAGATGAAGGCTTACTGGCAAAGAAAAAAAGCCAGTGAGAATTAAAACCACGTGGTCCAAGTTGGCCGAAACGATAGCAAAAAAAAAAAATAATAATAATAATAAAAGATGAAATGGTTTGAGATTTGTCAACACCAACCTTAGAAACCTCTCCCTCTCTCTCCTTCCCCTGTCTCTATCTCCTACCCAAGTTGGCCGAAACGAAAGCAAAAAAAAAAAAAAAAAAAATGCCTAAGTCGAAGGTCATGTGAGAGCTTTTTTCTCCCAGCTTATTCGGTAAGTTTGTTTTTATTGGCTCTAAACTTACCCCTGTGCTGTTTATAGACAAGCTTTCCCTCTTGCCCTTTTACGCTGTCTTAGTTGTGAGACTTTGGAAGAAGTAGGTGGTACAATCCCAGGAGAAAATTGTTTTCTCAGAAAACAGACTCGGGGGAAAATAAATCTTTTTTGACTTCTTTTCCTTATAAATCAAAACGTATAAAATAAAGCCCGTCAATTTAGAACTGTTCACAATTGAATACCCGCACCAATATTAGAATATTGTTAACTTTTACCGTCCTGGAATTCCCCCTTCCCAGAAAATTGTTTTCTCAGAAAACAGACTCGGGGGAAAATAAATCTTTTTTGACTTCTTTTCCTTATAAATCAAAACGTATAAAATAAAACCCGTCAATTTAGAACTTGTTCACAATTGAATACCCGCACCAATATTAGAATATTGTTAACTTTTACCGTCCTGGAATTCCCCCTTCCTTCTCTACTTTTACAGTAATATCGAGGAGGAAGAGGAAGAAGAAAGAGGCTTTGACTTTTTGAATGTCATTAAATTGATGGTACAATACCAAAATTGTGAACATTGGACCCTCTTCCATCCAAATTTTGTAAACCATTTTCAAAGGTTTCCCCGTTCTTTGTCTAATATACCTACAAAATACAGAGGTCCTCTATTAAAATGTCCTGTTCCTCTCCTCCCCCCTCCTCTACCTTCCTCCCTTTGGGATATTTCAAAATGAAATGTTCCTTTTCCACTTTCCAGACTCGGGAGTTCTCCATGGTGTGTCAATATTTCGTGAACTTTTAACTGTACTCTGGGACGATCGGGATTTCACATTGACATTTCCAGAGTTCTTTCAAAGAGTTGTGATGTATTGCTCCCGCCTTCAGTTCCTCTTTTTTATCAAACTTTTCTTTCAACAACAGATGAGCGAATTTTTCTCAACTTTTGAGTTCGAGATGTCAAATTTGTCTTGCTAGTTTATGAAGCATCTGTAATGAGATCTTGGTGTAATGTATGTACCTAGTTTTGAAAACACAATTTTAGAGAATTTTCAGTAGGTATACCTACATAAGTAGTTTGTAAAAATTGATTAGCTGTGTAAAAATAATACAAATTTCAATTTTTCCTTATTTTTAAAAAATACCTCGTATCAACAAAAAAAAAAACAGTTACCTACTATAGTTTACCTTGTGGTACTGTGCACTACATTATGTGATAATGAAGTACGTGTGTGGGCGGCCTTTGAAAGCACTGAAATCATGCCATGACGTCAGTCTTTAGACCACCTGATCTGAGAGACCGAAAAAAGTCTGAAGCTTTTTTTTGTCACTCACTCGGAAGCTTTTTCTGTCACTCACTGAGACACCGAAAAAAAGTCGGAAGGTTTTTCGCCACACACGGTCTGACAGTCGAAGCGTGAGTGACCGGCCTAGTAATACATTATGTCTCTAAAAAGCTCAATGTCTGAACTGTCTGGTTCTGACAAAGATAGGAAGCGTAAAACCCTGGTACAGCAAAACCACAGATTATATCTCATTTGGACACAAAACAGCTCTGCCTTTTGTTCGGCGGATAAAGAGTAGGATGGCTGAGCGGGTGCTTTGTGCTTATTATACCTACAGAGTGTTCGCGACAAGTCCCAGTACAGACATGCATGGTTTTTTCGACAAATTTTGCATCCATTACCCTGATTTATTTCCACCGTGTAGGTACTATAGTATATATATAAAAAAGTAAAAAAAGAAAAAGACTACTCATTTTGAACTACCCAGGGAGCACTTATGGTTTTAGAGATTTACCATGGAAGCGAGTAGTATTACTCCCCGGTGAGTAAATCTAGAGTAGATAAAACTAGGCTAAACTAGACGAGAGTTAGTGCCTATCAGTGATTAGTTAATATATTTAGTAATCGGCACAACCTCGAAAAGTTATCTTTCTCCTGAAATTTCCCTCAACTTTTCGTTATCTTGAACTGATTTTGACACTCTCTCGATCCCTCTCTCATTCCATTTTTACTCTTCACTTCATTAACGCTCTCAATAGGTCTAACACTCTAAATTCTCTAAATTGACCATAACCTGCTCACACTTGAAAGGTATAATTCTCCCCCCTAAAGTAAAGTAATTTCCTCTAAATGATTAGGTACCTGTATTAATTTAATTCGTAATGTGCCCGAAACTTTCTGGTCTATCCCTTGCTAAAGAAATAGCAAAGGTTGAGTGCGAAGGGCATCCACTCGTAAAATTTGTAGCCAAAGCCAAATGTCAGCCCAAAGCAATCACCCTAGTTAGGGCTGATTGAGAAGCTGACAAAAAACGCCAACTCCCTCTGTACACGGGAAAAGGCAAAGAAAAAGAAGAATTCTTGTCTATCCTTCAACAAAGTAAGTATCCTTGGGAACTAATCTAGGTAGAATAACAAGGGCTTATAATATCCTATGGCTTGATTTTGAATTGCACTTCATCTTCATCCCGTGTTACACTCCAAGAATAAGCGGTAAAACATCTTGGTCTTTGACTCCTGCCTGTCCTGTCACTTTGCGATCTCTAGTCGTAACGTTATTAGTCTCATCATGTACTCATTCATGCTCATTCGACTGTGGAAAAAACATGAACATTTCTTCTTTTCTTCGTTAAAAGCCTCCTCTACAAAATTGAAACCTAAATAATGAGAACAAATTTATCTTCCTCCCCTATCGAAGAGAGTTAGACCTTTACAAAAGAAGTTCAATACCATCATCAACAAACAGATTGTAATTAATTTAATTCCTCACAAAGTTCTCAGTTTTCTGATTAGAGGCAATGGAAAATGGCAGGTCATTCTTTTCTTAACATCAGTGTTGGATTTCAGGTTTCTAGACTTTCTAGTTTTTGCCAAATGGAACATTAACAGATTGTAATTAATTTAATTCCTCACAAAGTTCTCAGTTTTCTGATTAGAGGCAATGGAAAATGGCAGGTCATTCTTTTCTTAACACCAGTGTTGGATTTCAGGTTTCTAGACTTTCTGGTTTTTGCCAAATGGAACATTTAAAAAATTGGCCTGTTGCAGCATTTAAAATAAATTATATAATCAAAGACTTTTTGGTGAACAAGACTGTTTACAGTTTTCAGAATTACATGCCAGATAAGCTTGAGGAATTGAAATAGAAAAATAAATAATATTAATGAAATTGGAGATATTGTTAAAATAATAAATATAGTAAAAGAAAACTGTAATGCCAAAACCACATCGGATCAAAGGCAGACCGGGATTACAGAATATAAATGCTGGAACAATACTACGTACCGAAGCCCCAAAGCTACTACCAACTACCATTATCAGGAAAATGAATTGTGATCCTTTATATCGGAGCGGGTCACATAAAAGTAATAATGGGAGATTACTCAGTTGTTAGTTACTGTGTGGGTACCTATACTTTTATGTACAAGTACCAGTTTATAGTTATTTTGTTTCTTATCTTTATTGTATACGTAATAGTTATGTTGCGATCAAGTGACCATTACATTGAAATGGGGGATTTTTCTAGCGAAATTCTTGTGTGCAGAGTCCAGTATGTAGTACTATTGCACCCATCATTTGACCAATCTGACCACAGTCCAAACATGTTGATAGCAAGAGCAAGAATTTCATCGCTAGATTTTTGAAATTTTTGAAACAAACCGAAAGGGCGAGACAACAGAAAAGAAAAGGGCATTTTTTTCGCATTCCTTTGTTGTTTAAAGAAAAAACAGAAGGAAGATAGAGGGGTGGAAATAGGTAGGAAGGTGCAGAAAACGGAAGGTAGAGAAACGAGGATGGGGAGAGGAAAAGATAATTTTTGTCGTTATTGTATCTATATTTAATAGTTATTTTGTTTCTTATCTTTATTGTATACGTAATAGTTATGTTGCGATCAAGTGACCATTACATTGAAATGGGGGATTTTTCTAACGAAATTCTTGTGTGCAGAGTCCAGTATGTAGTACTATTGCACCCATCAACTGACCAATCTGACCACAGTCCAAATATGTTGATAGCAAGAGCAAGAATTTCATCGCTAGATTTTTGAAACAAACCGAAAGGGCGAGACAACAGAACAGAAAAGAAAAGGCATTTTTTTCGCATTCCTTTGTTGTTTAAAGAAAAAACAGAAGGAAGATAGAAGGGAGGAAATAGGTAGGAAGGTGCAGAAACGAGGATGGGGAGAGGAAAAGATAATTTTTGCCGTTATTGTATCTATCTATGTAGAACATAGTCATGTTTTGTTGTAGCTCTCTGGGCGACACTCAGAAGAGAAAGAGAACGAGGGAGGGAGGAGAAATAAAAGAAAGACATGGAGGGAAGGTTAATGTGATTTTCCTATTTTGTTCTACTTTTATTTTCTCAGTCCAGACTTGTGCAATGCAACGTGCAATGCAAAGAAATGCTTTGCACGTTGCTTTGCACGTTGCATTGCACAAGTCTGGGCCCACCATTGCACGTAAAATCAAATCTGACGAATGCGAACGTTTTTCATGTATCCGATAATTTTTGTACCGATACTCAACTAGTAATGGCCTATAGTAGGTACATCATTTGCATTGCATCAGAAAGAGAACGAGGGAGGGAGGAGAAATAAAAGAAAGACATGGAGGGAAGGTTAATGTGATTTTCCTATTTTGTTCTACTTTTATTTTCTCAGTTTCTCTCTTTTACTTAGTTACTGCTAGGTTTTACTTCCTCTGCCTAGGTTTCCTGTTTCACTTAGGTGCTTTAGTGCTGGAATTTACCTTGAGGACTTTTTCAGGGGACAAAACGCGTAGGAGGTAAAAACGATGCATTTATCCAAAGAAAAATACAGTATCTAAGAATAACTAAGTACTTGTAGGAATCACTAATTATTACTCCTATATATTCAATAACAAATTGCTACTAAATTCTACCTACTTTTCTGTGTTACTGCTAGATCTTTACCTGCTTTCCTAAAATACAGTATCTAAGAATAACTAAGTACTTGTAGGAATCACTAATTATTACTCCTATATATTCAATAACAAATTGCTACTAAATTCAACTACTTTTCTGTGTTACTGCTAGATCTTTACCTGCTTTCCTTTTTTTCTAATGAGTTAGTAGGAATACTATCTAGCTAGCTGTCTAGCTCACATTACCTACACTGAAGAGGTGGTAGGAAATATAAAAGTTACACGAGAGAATGTTAAAATAGGGAAAGGCTAAAAAAAGTTAGAACGATACTTTGAAATAAAACTTTAGTTACTAACAAGAACACTTTTTTTACAAGTTTGTTCTGTAGGATGTTATGTATCATGTCATACTCGTAATCTTGTAACGAAACAGTACCTACAGCCCTACAGGTGAATTTGTTTTTCGTTTGGAATTTGTGACGAAAGAGGTTTTTGGTAACCCGATTCACCCTAAGGGTAAGAGAAAAGAACATTATCAATTTTTTCGATATTTTAATCAAGTATAACCATTGTGTCGGCCACACATGTTTCGACTCTCTTACAGGTCTGTCAACCTGTCAGACAGTCTGACTGTGGGTGGCCGGCATCAGATAGGTACCGAGATATTAGCGAATTTTTGCAACCAAAATTAGCGTCCCGTTATTAACTGAACGCTTTAAGGTTAGTTGACGAAAACTCGTTTCTGCAGATGTGCAGATACTTGTTTTGGTCAACTTGAGTCTTTCAATTATCGTCACGTAAGTTAGCGGTGCAAAAATTATCTATTGTGCATCGAACACTCTCGATATGTACCTATAGGTTTGGCGGTAGAAAATACCACAGCTCCTAACCTCATCCAGTGGTTACTTTCCACTCTAGGTGATGAGAAAGTATTGGATTTGGTCCAAATATTTGAAAACGGGAAATGTGTAGATAATATTATATCCGTTTTGGGGTTTGCCTAAAAAAAGTAATGTTCAGCCTTGCCAATTATTTTAATCAATGTTTATTATTATTATTTTATTACTTTTATTTTAATAACATGTAAAATTGTAAATGAAAATATAATTTGAATAGTACCTATAACCATCGATAGAGGCAAAGTCCGTGCCATGATTGGGAGTGGTCTGTAGCTGGATTTAGTTACGAGGTATATTGGACATACAACAATTACAACATACATACCTACATAACATAATGATGTACCAAAGTATTTCGATAGGCATTTTTATTACAGTGATAATTATATCATTTTATATCCTTATTTGCTCATGATTGTTGTTTCCTATGTCCTTTTGTGCTTGTGTCCTTATGTTCTTCTGTTCGTTGTGTTTCAGATGTGAGGCGCGAACAGCCAGTGACTATATTGAGTTCTCCAATTACATGGCCAGGGATCGCAAGTTTCCTCGCTACTGTGGCTACATTAGTCCCTTTGAGGTAAAATTTAGTTCTGTGGATTCCCCCAAAGAAAGTAAAGAATGTAAGGTCGTGGTTATGTACTGGGTTGAGATATGCAAGGTTGGTAAACTTGCCTTGTTTTTAAGTTCCCACTCCCATGCCAAACTGTAGAAACAATATCTTGTCTCAACTAGTCCTGTCTCAACACAACCCGGTACATAGCCACAACCTAAAAGAATAAAATATTTTAAAGATGCGGGTTTGATTACTAAGGCCGATGAAGTAAGATTAATTTGTTTTCAAATCCGAGGGAAAGGATTTTTTCAAGAGTGTAATGCTGTAATAAGATAATGATGTAGCTACACTGTAATGATGGTAATGTTGATTCAGTACCTAAAGTTTTCAAGACAGTAGCGAAACTGCAGGATATGGTGCTACGTATTGGGATACCATCGTCCCTGCATATTTATTTGTTAATCCTGATGTTCCTTTGGTTCCATTCTGTTCCTAGGATTTTATGTATTTTAATAACCCTAATTTTGCTGTGGTTCTATTCTATCCAGACTTTCATTGATTTTTTTTATTAACCCATATGGTTCTATTCTGCCTCCAGGTTACCTCAGATCAGAAGTTCTTCCGCCTTACGTTCAGATCCAATGACCGTCTGGACGGTACAGGGTTCAACGCTTCCTATTACTTCATTGAGGAAACAAACACCATGTCTTCCTCAATGAAACCTACACTGTCCTCTACGTCTAGTTCTAATTGTGGTGAGTAAATCTGGTTGGTTCGTTGGTTGGATTATGTTCGCGGATTTGGCAATTATGTTCGCGGATTCGCGTCCCGAATCGACATTTTGTATATTTGGCAAGCCTAAGTATAACCATTGTGTCGGCCACACATGTTTCGACTCTCTTACAGGTCTGTCAACCTGTCAGACAGTCTGACTGTGGGTGGCCGGCATCAGATAGGTACCGAGATATTAGCGAATTTTTGCAACCAAAATTAGCGTCCCGTTATTAACTGTACTCTTTAACGTTAGTTAAACTCGTTTCTGCAGATGTGCCAGATACTTGTTTTGGTCAACTTGAGTCTTTCAATTATCGTCACGTAAGTTAGCGGTGCAAAAACTCTCTTTTGTGCGTCGAACACTCTCAATACTCTATGTACCTATAGGTTTGGCGGTAGAAAATACCACAGCCTCTAACCTCATCCAGTGGTTACTTTACTTTCCACTCTAGGTGATGAGAAAGTATTGGATTTGGTCCAAATGTTTGAAAACGGGAAATGTGTAGATAATATTATATCCGTTTTGGGGTTTGCCTAAAAAAAGTAATGTTCAGCCTTGCCAATTATTTTTATCAATGTTTATTATCATTATTATTTTATTACTTTTATTTTAATAACATGTAAAATTGTAAATGAAAATATAATTTGAATAGTACCTATAACCATTGATAGAGGCAAAGTCCGTGCCATGATTCGGAGTGGTCTGTAGCTGTATTCAGTTACGAGGTATATTAGACATAGATACAACAATTACAACATAATTATGTTTATGTACCTACATAACATAATAATGTACCCAAGTATTTCGATAGGCATTTTTATTACAGTGATAATTAGATATATCATTTTATATCCTTATTTGCTCATGATTGTTGTTTTCTATGCCCTTTGTTTCCTTATGTCCTTTTGTGCTTGTGTCCTTATGTCCTTCTGTTCGTTGTGTTTCAGATGTGAGGCGCGAACAGCCAGTGACTATATTGAGTTCTCCAATTACATGGCCAGGGATCGCAAGTTTCCTCGCTACTGTGGCTACATTAGTCCCTTTGAGGTAAAATTTAGTTCTGTAGATTCCCCCAAAGAAAGTAAAGAATGTAAGGTCTTGGTTATATACCGGGTTGAGATAATATGCAAGGTTGTTAACTTGCCTTGTTTTTAAGTTCCTACTCCCATGCCAAACTGTAGAAACAATATCTTGTCTCAACTAGTCCTGTCTCAACACAACCCGGTACATAGCCACAACCTAAAAGAATAAAATATTTTAAAGATGCGGGTTTGATTACTAAGGCCGATGAAGTAAGATTAAAATATTTCCCGGAAACTTGCAACATTCGTCCCTGCATATTTATTTGTTAACCCTGATGTTCCTGTGGTTCCATTCTGTTCCTAGGATTTTATGGATTTTAATAACCCTAATTTTGCTGTGGTTCTATTCTATCCAGACTTTCATTGATTTTATTAGCCCATATGGTTCTATTCTGCCTCCAGGTTACCTCAGATCAGAAGTTCTTCCGCCTTACGTTCAGATCCAATGACCGTCTGGACGGTACAGGGTTCAACGCTTCCTATTACTTCATTGAGGAAACAAACACCATGTCTTCCTCAATGAAACCTACACTGTCCTCTACGTCTAGTTCTAATTGTGGTGAGTAAATCTGGTTGGTTCGTTGGTTGGTATCAAATGCTGGGAATTGACTATCAGGTCATTTTCCTACGACTATTTTACCTCCGGATAAGAATTTCACATTGGTACATTGGGACGCATCATGCTTATTAGACTACTCATTTTGAACTACCCAGGGAGCACTTATGGTTTTAGAGATTTACCATGGAAGCGAGTAGTATTACTCCCCGGTGAGTAAACCTAGAGTAGATAAAACTAGGCTAAACTAGACGAGAGTTAGTGCCTATCAGTGATTAGTTAATATATTTAGTAATCGGCACAACCTCGAAAAGTTATCTTTCTCCTGAAATTTCCCTCAACTTTTCGTTATCTTGAACTGATTTTGACACTCTCTCGATCCCTCTCTCATTCCATTTTTACTCCTCACTTCATTAACGCTCTCAATAGGTCTAACACTCTAAATTGACCATAACTTGCTCACACTTGAAAGGTATAATTCTCCCCCCTGCTCCGGCTTTTACGGATGGGTATACCATTTGTTAACAATTTATTTTGATGAGAGATTTGTTCTGAAAAACCAATAAATGGAAACTTATAAAATAAATAAATAATAACTTAGACGTTAAATTGACCATAACCTGCTCACACTTGAAAGGTATAATTCTCCCCCCTAAAGTAAAGTAATTTCCTCTAAATGATTAGGTACCTGTATTAATTTAATTCGTAATGTGCCCGAAACTTTTACTTTGGACTGTAAAATATAGCGAATTTCGACATAAGAGAGAAGAAGGAGAAAGAGAGCGAGAGAGAAATATAGCAAATTTCTATGTAAGAGAGAGAGAGAGGGAGAGAAACGCCCGAAACTTTTACTTTGGACTGTAAAATATAGCGAATTTCGACATAAGAGAGAAGAAGGAGAAAGAGAGCGAGAGAGAAATATAGCGAATTTCGATGTAAGAGAGAGAGAGAGACTTGAAAGGTTTTCTAATGAAACAATGGATAACATTCGAAGGGAAGGTTAAGATGGTATTGTTCTACATTCTAGTACTCGGAAAGGTAATAGAGGGAAGGTTTCAATTATTTAACGTAGAATTTCCCAAGTAAAATAATGATGAGGAAAACCACATCGGATCAAAGGCAGACCGGGATTACAGAATATAAATGCTGGAACAATACTACGTACCGAAGCCCCAAAGCTACTACCATTATCAGGAAAATGAATTGTGATCCTTTATATCGGAGCGGGTCACATAAAAGTAATAATGGGAGATTAGAATGATGAGGATTTTCGTCAACGTACAAAGTTTTCCATCGTGAATTGTGAGTTTTGTGGTACATACGTCTCTTCTTCTCCTTCCTTCCTTCCCTCGCTCTCCCTTTCTCTTTCTCTCCATTCTTTCAACATTGTTTCTCTCTCTTCCCCTTCCATGTCATTATTTCCCTCCTCTGTTTTACACTCTCTCCTTATCCTTTATATACCTAGCTACGTTTCTCTCTCCGTCCATCCCACTATCTCTCTCTCCCACCCTCTCTTTTTCTGGCTTTCTCTCTCCCTCCCTCTCTCTTTCTCGCTTTCTTCCCGTTCTCTTAATATAGTTTCATTCTCTTCCTCCCTGTCGTTTTTCCCTCCTTTCTCTCTCTATATCTTTTATATAGGTAGCTACTGTTCTCTCTCTCTCTCTTTCTCATTCTTTCCATTCTCTTAATATAATTATGTACATACGTAGTTACATTGTCTTCTTCCTCTCAGCCATTTTCTCCCTCCTAGCTCCGTCTCTCTTTCTCTCCATATCCTTGATATAGCCTTTTTCTCTTTTCATCACTCCCTTTCTCTCTCTCTCCCTCTCCCTCCCTCCATATCCTTGACATATATATCTTTCTCCGTCCATCCGACTATCTCTCCTTTGCATTCGCTCATATTTGAATTGTTATTTCCTTTTCCCATGGCTCCAATATCATTAACTCTCGAGGTTTTCCCTTCTTCTCTTCCTTCTCACCCGCACTCTAATCTGTATACTTTTTGACAATGACACATCACTATTTTATTTTCATATTCAGAACAGGGACGTATTGAGGGAGAAAGATCAGGCAACAAGGGCTTATAATATCCTATGGCTTGATTTTGAATTGCACTTCATCTTCATCCCGTGTTACACTCCAAGAATAAGCGGTAAAACACCTTGGCCTTTGACTCCTGCCTGTCCTGTCACTTTGCGATCTCTAGTCGTAACGTTATCAATGATGAGGATTTTCGTCAACGTACAAAGTTTTCCATCGTGAATTGTGAGTTTTGTGGTACATACGTCTCTTCTTCTCCTTCCTTCCCTTGCTCTCCCTTTCTCCCCATTCTTTAAACATTGTTTCTCTCTCTTCCCCTTCCATGTCATTATTTCCCTCCTCTGTCTTACACTCTCCTTATCCTTCATATACCTAGCTACGTTTCTCTCTCCGTCCATCCCACTATCTCTCTCTCTCTCCCTCTCTTTTTCTCGCTTTCTCTCTCCCTCCCTCTCTCTTTCTCGCTTTCTCTCTCCCTCCCTCTCTCTTTCTCGCTTTCTCTCTCCCTCCCTCTCTCTTAATATAGTTTCATTCTCTTCTTCCCTGTCGTTTTCCCTCTTTTCTCTCTCTATATCTTTTATATAGGTAGCTACTGTTCTCTCTCTCTCTTTCTCTTTCTATTTCTCATTCTTTCCATTCTCTTAATATAATTAGGTACATACGTAGTTCTCAGCCATTTTCTCCCTCCTAGCTCCGTCTCTCTTTCTCTCCATATCCTTGATATAGCCTTTCTCTCTTTTCATCACTCCCTTTCTCTCTCTCTCTCCCTCTCCCTCCCTCCCTCCATATCCTTGATATATCTATCTTTCTCCGTCCATCCGACTATCTCTCCTTTGCATTCGCTCATATTTGAATTGTTATTTCCTTTTCCTATGACTCCAATATCATTAACTCTCGAGGTTTTCCCTTCTTCTCTTCCTTCTCACCCGCGTTCAAATTTATCTGTATACAAACATTAGGGATACGGAATGAGCCCAGATATTGTTTCTGGGCGTCCAAGAGGTTTTAAACCCCCAATTCTGCCAACACCTTAAGGTAGGTTGTCCCACGGACACAGAAAGCACTTATTCCGTCGCCTTTGCTTGTTTGTTGTGTTTCTTGGTGTAAGTTTGATAGTAGAAGTTCCCAAAGAGAACACACATGACTACAGCTTGGAAGAAGATGTAGTAGGTGAGAGCCACTGGCATGTCGCAACTGAGGACGATTAGACTCAGCTGATGAATACAGAACATCTGTATACTTTTTGACAATGACACATCACTATTTTATTTTCATATTCAGAACAGGGACGTATTGAGGGAGAAAGATCAGGCCCCCCTCTTTACTAATGCTGGGGTTTACCAACTCGGGATTGAGATGAAACGAGGATTTCCCTATTCTTAATAGCCAGGTCAATCTCGGATCCTGAGACAATCCACGGTGGTAAAAATCGACCTTAAAGTATTGACCGATTGGCCCATAAACTTTACTAATGCTGGGGTTTACCAACTCGGGATTGAGATGAAACGAGGATTTCCCTATTCTTAATAGCCAGGTCAATCTCGGATCCTGGCACAATCCACGGTGGTAAAAATCGACCTTAAAGTATTGGCCGATTGGGCCATAATAAAATAGCTATAATTGGGAGCATCCCTCCCCCTATAGGCCACTGTTCGGGTTATTGTCCCTCCTCGCTAAAATTCTGAAGGAGGCCCTGATTCAGAATACCCAAAGACGGATACATCATCATTTTTGTTGGGGTAGGTGAATAATAATGAACTTGTTTTGTTGAGATATGATAATGGAAGATGGAATTTACGTAGGGACCCTATTCCACGAATCACCCTGCAGTCCCTATTTCTTACTCCACGCGAAGGAAAATGTTCCGTTTATGAATATTCTGCACGTGGAGTAAAAGTGAGGTCGTCCGTGGAACACGAGAAAGGTATTGAGTTATGGAAGCGTCTTTCATCCATTAAACTTTGCATAATCGAGAGAGTTTTCGGGCGTTCATAAAAATGCGAGTACTCTCGTGTATTGTACTCAGACTCATCGATTCATTATAAAGGCCCGTTCCCACTTTAGGTGAGTTTTCCTGATGTACAATGAGCTCTCTTGTCTGTGCCATAGCATACTCAGTCGCCCTCTTTTGTCTTCTTCTTTTTCTTGACCTTTCCCGTGTACAGGCGGGGTCGGCGTTTTTCCTCGGACTCTCAATCAGACGAAAGAGGTTTTTGGTAACTTGATTCACCCTAAGGGTAAGAGAAAAGAACATTATCAATTTTTTCGATATTTTAATCAAGTATAACTAGGCTTGCCAAACGTTTGCTTTGGGCTGACATTTGGTTTTGGCTACAAATTTTACGAGTGGATGCCCTTCGCACTCAACCTTTGCTATTTCTTTAGCAAGGGACCCCTCTCCTGTACCTAGCCCTAAATAATGTCTTCCTGTATTCTATCTGCTTTCAGTATCTGTGTCAATTCTACTGTCAATCTCCTTACTATGTCTAGTCATTCTACTTCCGCATGCTGATCTATGATATTGGCCTACGCGTTCACCTCTAGAGTCAACCAATTCGACTGAGCTTCAGCACGTTACAAGTGTTCATCATAATATTCATAACCAAGTCAGCATGATTTCAAGTGAGTCAGACAAGTCTGTGTATCAGAATATTTTGTAAAAATTGGAGAGAGCGTTTTGTAAATAATTCTCGTAACAGAGTTCTTGGAGACTGTCGAATTTTGATTTGATCTTTTACGTACACATTTTATTGTTTGTTTGTTACCTATACGTATTACATTGTTATTGAATTGGATTACTTATTAATAAGGGTAAGAATATATCATTCTGAAGTTATAGCTATAAAAGTTTAATTTAACCCGAAGGTTTTTTTTTTTTTTTCTTTTCAACCATAAAGACTGTAAGTTGTGTAATGTCTGTCAAGCTAAACGCTATATCTAAATATGTAAGTGCAATTTGCATATACTTATATGTAAATGTAATTTTATAATTAAAATCCCCCGTGTGCGATGAGAGCTTAGATAGTTAGATATTCCTCACCAACTTAAAGAGACATTTGTGTAATAAAGAATCAGGTTGCCATCGGAGACACCAAAAGAGAGAGAGAGAGAGAGAAAAAGAAAGAGAGAGAGAGGGAATACAGAAGGAAGGAGACATTTAATGGCGTACTGTGAGCTAATGGACTAATAAAAAGCTCTGTCAACCATATTTTCCTTCTTTTTTTCGTAAAAACATTTCAAGGAAGGAAAAAGATTTATATTTTTATAAGAAAACAAAATCATTGAAATTTGTACCCTAGCATACTTTTTATTCATATGGAAATAATATCCTACATCTAATGTACATGTACCTACTATGAAATATAATTTATAATGGCCTTTTGAGCCTTATGATATAAAATATGTTAGATGCTGTTTTATTACTCTCCATTTGTTGCTATAAATCTAATTCTGTGATTTCGATTGAAAATGGATTTTCAGAAAATGCATGTTGCGTCGTCACTACAATAAATTTGATTAGAATTGAACTGAAATTTGTTAGATACCTACTCCCTATGCATGTCTCCTCTCCCTACGGAAGTTATATCGACATCGACAGTCTCCAGTAAACTGTGTGCCACATCGTCCATCATCCTCTGATCAATGTGAGACTCACCAACACCAGGTAAGAACTGAATTTTCCTTTTCTGTCTCCGAAGAATTTCGCGAAGAAAGTCTCAATTTGTGTCCACATATAGTCGACGGCTGTCGATCGATATGGTCGAATTACGAACAGTCAACTATGTTTGGACACACCTTAACTTAAAGAACCTCCTTATAGACGTCCCCATAGTAAACCATACTAAGTAATTAGGTATCAATGATCCCAAATTTTCTTTTCCCTATACTTCGTAAGAAGTTGGTGCGTATCTTTTCCCCTTTTAAAAGTGTTTTCCTTCAAAAGTTTATCTCTCCATTTGTTGCTATAAATCTAATTCTGTGATTTCGATTGAAAATGGATTTTCAGAAAATGCATGTTGCGTCGTCACTACAATAAATTTGGTTAGAATTGAACTGAAATTTGTTAGATACCTACTCCCTATGCATGCCTCCTCTCCCTACGGAAGTTATACCGACATCGACAGTCTCCAGTAAACTGTGTGCCACATCGTCCATCATCCTCTGATCAATGTGAGACTCACCAACACCAGGTAAGAACTGAATTTTCCTTTTCTGTCTCCGAAGAATTTCGCGAAGAAAGTCTCAATTTGTGTCCACATATAGTCGACGGCTGTTGATCGATATGGTCGAATTTCGGACAGTCAACTATGTTTGGACACACCTTAACTTAAAGAACCTCCTTATAGTCGTCCCCATAGTAGACCATACTAAGTAATTAGGTATCAATGATCCCAAATTTTCTTTCCCCTATACTTCGTAAGAAGTTGGTGCGTATCTTTTCCCCTCTTAAAAGTGTTTTCCTTCAAAAGTTTATCTCTTCCCCCTTCTATATGTGCCAAAATAAACCCCTGCTCTTTCCTTCGTCCTTCCCTACAAAGCAAAATCCCCCTACTCCCGGGCTAAATGCGTGATGTATAAAGGAAGCCATTATGTACGGAATTAGTTTTTACAAAACGTTTGTGAAATTTTCGAATAGTTGGAATTGAACATTTTTTCTCTCTCTCCCAGTTTGAATAGCTCTATTCTATTATTTATGCTTGGATAGCTGAGCAGGATTACCTAGTAATGTAAATCCAGTAAATCACAGTGCTTCTCTCTCATTATTTTAAAAATTCTACCTTGATAATTTTTAGGAATGGCCGGCTGGCAAAATCTGGGTCAGAGAGAAGTGCAGGTTTTTGAATTTTTAAGGTTCGCTTGATTAATAAGTATCACCACACTACTGATTTTAGTGCTTTTATTTGGTGTGTAGGTAATTAGGTATGTAAAGCACATAGATAAGTCTAATAAAACAAGATTTTCCGGAAATACCATCCAATCCCAATACTTACTATCATCCTAAACAATTTTCACCACACTACTGATTTTAGTGCTTTTATTTGGTGTGTAGGTAATTAGGTATGTAAAGCACATAGATAAGTCTAATAAAACAAGATTTCCCGGAAATACCATCCAATCCCAATACCTACTATCATCCTAAACAATTTGATTTTTCGTTTACGAAATTTGCGTGGAAAACTCGCTTTCCAAAAACGAGTTTATCTCCTGTGCCTATATTGATTGAAAAACAAAATAACTACAGATATCAGCTATCATTTGCAATATGATGGGCAAATCTAGACTAAGCGTGAGGCTATGGAGAAAATATGGACGTACACCTACATGTCCAGTCCTATATACATAATATTATTTATATTATGTAGCTAATACCATATGCTTATACATAGTAGCAATATGGCTCCATACACTTGTCCCGTGAACCTGAACGACCTAAATCACAGCTCTTTGAAAATAAGATAACGTTTTCCAGATAGAAAAAAATTAAAGAGAGTGTGAAACGACTGAAACAGACAACGGATGATAACACAAAACTCAGCAAGATCCTTCGAATTCCTAAACGAGACAGGAGAGGAAATTGTTTACAAATGAAAATTTATGTGTCAGAAGAAAAGTTTCTATAGAAATTAAATTAAATTCGTTGGTGGAAAAAATAAGCTGAAAGAATTCATCCCCTTACACCGCAGCCTCACTTTGAAAGGAATAGAAATCTACCTCTCGCTACCAAGACCCCTGTAACAAATAGAAAAACAACCTACCCCAAGCCCCCTACTGTCCTTGGAAGAAATAGAGAAGAACTAACTGGGTATCATAAATATTTGTGTTTTCCTACTTTAGGGCATGACACTATAATTCGGACAGCCTGTAAACATGACAAAGCTCCTGTAACAAATAGAAAAACAACCTACCCCAAGCCCCCTACTGTCCTTGGAAGAAATAGAGAAGAACTAACTGGGTATCATAAATCTTTGTGTTTTCCTACTTTAGGGCATGACACTATAATTCGGACAGCCTGTAAACATGACAAAAGAGACTTGAGTTTCTCATTTCTGAAATGGAATCTCATTTCTGCAATGGAATCGCAATCTCAATTTCCCAGAAGGTGGTTTTTTCCAGAGTGTCGTAGTTTGCAGCTTGTTTTTCCCACAAAGTGAAAGTTTTCTAAGAGTAGGGATTATCAACCTCTAAAAGTCTGAAATGGAATCTCATTTCTGCAATGGAATCGCAATCTCAATTTCCCAGAAGGTGGTTTTTTCCAGAGTGTCGTAGTTTGCAGCTTATTTTTCCCACAAAGTGAAAGTTTTCTAAGAGTAGGGATTATCAACCTCTAAAAATAATGAAACTTGGAATCCCTATGTAGGTATGTCACCGAGGACCGAATAAGTCACTGAAAACTAAAGAAAAGAGAATAAAAAGAATTCAGTCTTCATTGTCAATAAAATTTATTGCTTTCCACCAGAACACTAAATTTAGTTTGGAGAACTTAGTGGGGGCAATTCAATGTGTAAGGGTAAGGGGTCCCTTACTAAACGCTAGGAGGGAGGACTATACTAGCTAACATTCATATTTAGAACTTGAGAGTACATAGGCACTTACAATAGATAAGTAATCATTAAATAAACTTTTATATGACTATACTAGCTAACATTCATATTTAGAACTTGAGAGTACATAGGCACTTACAATAGATAAGTAATCATTAAATAAACTTTTATATGTACAAACAAACTTAAATCTTTACATATGTGTTAATATTAAATTATTTCTAGATAATATTAGCTAGATAAAGATACTCAAGTACAAAATCAGACGGAAGCTGAGTTACAATTTACATACCTAATCTATTTCTCCATTTTTCTTACCTATTTTTATGTACAAGAATGCCTTCAACCATTGCTAGTAAAATAGAAAGTAAAAAATTAACAGAATATCCCGGCACTATTATTTAGATTATCAACGGCCAAATTGTCTGGAATGTATTTGTACTATACAACTAATTAAATAAAATGTCTGAAAATAGGAAACAAAGCACAAACATGCCAAAGCCATATTGAAAATTGGCCTAGAATTTCACTCTTGATTATCTATTCTATAGTCTTTTCCCCCATTTTGGGTTCATTACAAAATGACCAAGTAGTATCTTGGCAACTCTCTCAATGGTTGTCTCAGACTTTTTCTTTCAACAGAGTTGGTAGTTATCACAAAGCTTTTCTTTACATAACTACTCGTATCTCTATCACCTCATATAGCACTATAGCAGGTACATGATTTTTCTCCCTCCGCATCTTCAAATTCAGGAGATCAGACACAACATTTTCACTTTCAAATTTATATACAACTAATTAAATAAAATGTCTGAAAATAGGAAACAAAGCACAAACATGCCAAAGCCATATTGAAAATTGGCCTAGAATTTCACACTCGATTTTCTATTCTATAGTCTTTTCCCCCATTTTGGGTTCATTACAAAATGACCTTGGCAACTCTCTCAATGGTTGTCTCAGACTTTTTCTTTCAACAAAGTTGGTAGCTATCACAAGGCTTTTCTTTACATAACTACTCGTATCTCTATCACCTCATATAGCACTATAGCAGGTACATGATTTTTCTCTCTCCGCATGTTCAAATTCAGGAGATCAGACACAACATTTTCACTTTCAAATTTATCTGTATACAAACATTAGGGATACGGAATGAGCCCAGATATTGTTTCTGGGCGTCCAAGAGGTTTTAAACCCCCAATCCTGCCAATACCTTAAGATAGGTTGTCCCACGGACACAGAAAGCACTTATTCCGTCGCCTTTGCTTGTTTGTTGTGTTTCTTGGTGTAAGTTTGATAGTAGAAGTTCCCAAAGAGAACACACATAACTACAGCTTGGAAGAAGATGTAGTAGGTAAGAGCCACTGGCATGTCGCAACTGAGGACGATTAGACTCAGCTGATGAATACAGAATAGAGCGAATTGTGTCTGAAAAGAAGGAATAGAATAACCATTTGTAACCGATAAATGTTGCAGTTACATTTTGCCTTTGGTCAAAAAATTAAAAGAAAAAAAACTCCATTGTACCCTTGGGAAAGGCCTTTGCAGAAGGCACCTTGGGAAAAGGGCTTTTGTAATAAAATGGTGGGTTCATAAAGCAACCTCCGTGGCCGAGTGGGTATCACATTAGGCTTGCACGCAGGAGGTCCGGGTTCGATTCCCAGCGGGGCCGAGGTTTTTTCAGCTCTGTGCTTGGAGTTCGGAGTGCACTCAGCCTCGTGAGGACAATTGAGTAGCTACTTTAATCGCGTAGTGACCAGTTGCGGCATTACCAGAGTAAAAAGAAAAAATATAGATATGTCAGAAATAGTACAGGAAGCTCTTAGTAATGCTGTGATAACCACAAAAATTGTGAAGAAGCTCTCGGCTTTACCACAAAAAAATCATGATTAGGTTTTTTCAGCTCTGTGCTTGGAGTTCGGAGTGCACTCAGCCTCGTGAGGACAATTGAGTAGCTACTTTAATCGCGTAGTGACCAGTGGCGGCATTACCAGAGTAAAAAGAAAAAATATAGATATGTCAGAAATAGTACAGGAGGCTCTTAGTAATGCTGTGATAACCACAATAAAAATTGTGAAGAAGCTCTCAGCTTCACCACAAATAAATCATGATTTAGATTTAGATTAGATGGTGGGTTCATAATTATGTAGCTGTGTTACACCTAATATTAGCAAATTACTCTCAATTTCCAATGAAAGTGGGTGCCAATCAGATGTTTGGCTCTAATGGTAAGTACCTACCAGTAAGTAGGTACATACTAACTTACCAGTTGGAACTTGGTGATGTATTTCTTCCACCACAGGTACTTCTGGACTTCGGGTCCCAGGGCGGCTAGGAAATAGTAACTGTACATGACCACATGGACCAAAGAGTTGAGAAGTCCAATGAAAATACCTTGTTCTCCTGTGGGAATGAAACGGGTTGAAAATGGAAGTTCAATCCCTTGGGATCAATTTTATTTGAAGGATCTGCTGAATGTATCAGCTAGTACATATTCTATTCAGATATTCAAGGACAACTTCGTGTCTTATTAACTACTAATGTGGCTTTGGGAATTGAGGAATTCTCTGTAATGTACGTTTCCCTAGGTACAATATTTAATGAAGTTCCGTCATAATTATTCAGAGGCGGTGAATGAACCGCGTAAAAGAGTTTCTCACGGAACAAGGAAACAAAATTCATCAAAAGTTGACAATGCTCATTAGTTATCTTCAAAGAATGACTTAGGAGGAGATTAAGTGATTATCAACTGTCATATTTTGCGAATAAAACCTTGCAACTAGATATTTCGTTTTAGAGATGTGTCGACCTGTCCACATAGTCAACGCCGTCGATCGATGGTTCGATCGACGAGGTGAATATATGAATCTATGCTGTCGAGGGCGAGACGGCGTCAACTATGTGTGGACATAGCTTAATTAATACAGGCCGGGCTTAACATTTGGCGACCCCCGGCACATTGGGCTAAGCAAGTAAAAACCCCTGATTTTATACTGTAAACAAAAAACACGTTTTGAAAAAACAACACTAGCGACACTAGCGGGATCCTGACGCGTAAAACTGTGCGGTCTAGGCAGACGTGTCGAGGCAGTGTTGATCGTTTCAGTCGACGTCGATCGACGTGACGCGAGACGGCGTCAACTATGTGTGGACATAGCTTAATTAATACAGGCCGGGCTTAACATTTGGCGACCCCCGGCACATTGGGCTAAGCTAGTATAAACCCCTGATTTTATACTAGCAACTCGACTGTAGATTACCTATTCCAGTCTATTCTACGTAAATGACGAAATACACCTATCATAGACATGCATCATATCGACGTTAGGTCAGCTACTCACTATCAGATAGACCTGCTCAGGTGTCAGGCATACCTGATAGAGTCAGTTCTATCTGATAGTGCGTGTCCTCATCAGGTACTGACAGACGGATCTTTTCAGCTATACCCATCATTGGTACCTGATATACCTATGAGAGTTCTTCTTACGTAACACGAAAAATATCTGGAAGAAAATGCGTCAATAGTTTTATTTTCTCCCCAAGTTGTCGAAGTTCTCATCTTCTCATGTTCTTTGACTTTCGATTCCAGAGATGTTTTAAGATAAAACCCCCGCAGAGGACTTACATCAATAGTTGAACCAACGAAGTTTTTATACTAGTTACCTTTGAAGTATCTGAGGAAAGCCCAAGTTGTCAGCACCATCATGGCGTGGTGATACACATGAAGGAACGTAATGTGAGAGTTCTTCTTACGTAACACGAAAAATATCTGGAAGAAAATGCGTCAATAGTTTTATTTTCTCCCCAAGTTGTCGAAGTTCTCATATTCTCATGTTCTTTGACTTTCCACTCCAGAGATGTTTTAAGATGAAACCCCCGCAGAGCACATCAATAGTTGAACAAACGAAGTGAGTTTGAAGTTTTAATAATACAAGAATTTTCGATATAGTTCGTACTTATTTGTTTCCCGATTACTCTCGCACCGGGTCGGTCCGATTTTGACGAAAAGTAAGACAAAAGTTCACATACGAGTAAATAGAACAAAATTTTGAGCATCTGTAGGAAATCTATAAAAGTTATCTTCTTGCCTAACCAACCAGTCATTGTTGTTTGAAAGGAAAGAAAACTAAGTCCAATAATACTTACAGTGTCTAACAGATCAATGATTTTCGAGATGTAGTACAAGTAAGAAGCCTCACAGAACTGGAGGAAAAAAAGCAGAAAAAATGCAGATTAGAAATAAATAAATTTCAAATACATTGAATATAGCATAGGTACGTACCTACACAATACCTCTGCATATTATTATGTTCAACATTAATCAATCCACAAAGAAACTACATATAAAGAACTTTTTACTCCCACTCGACTAGGAAAGACTTTTACAATCCACGAGATTCAGTAGTCGAACTAGCTGGCCTTAGTTCTCATGTTGGTTCCTTTATATCTATCAGCACTTTTTAGTTGACTATAATGATCGATACATGTCGAACAGGAATATCTAGTGTATTGATCTTGGTTCAACTGAAATCCAATGTCAAATTCTAGTACAGATCAGAAGGAATGATTTAGTTGACACGGCAGATTAACCCATTTGGCATCCAAAATGGGCAACTCGCTGCCTAAAATCCTTATCAAGTTATTAAGATATAGCTGTTATATCTAACCTTAACCGTAGACATTTACCCCACCCTGATCAAACTTAATTTTTGTTTATTTGTCATGTTTGTAAATAATGTCCTTTGTTAAGGATAGTTAGCATAGAGGGTAGCGCGTCTGCCTTGTGAGCGCTAGGTGGCGGGTTCGATTTCTCAGAAAGGCTGGCTTTCTCCTATTATGTCAAGATATGGCCAAAGTGGGGCTTTTCCCCTGCTTAGGTAAAAATTAAAAAAAAAAAATCCTATTATGTCTCTTTTCGCTTTCAGAACAACAAGACCTTAGCAGTTACAGTTCCCTCTATCAAACCTCTAAAAAAGCTTGATTTAAATGTTAATTAATAATTATGTAAGTGTCTCTCCTTGCCTTCACTTAACGATTATTTCTGCCCTTGTGTTCACTAGACATTTACCCCACCCTGATCAAACTTAATTTTTGTTTATTTGTCATGTTTGTAAATAATGTCCTTTGTTAAGGATAGTTAGCATATTAGAGGGTAGCGCGTCTGCCTTGTGAGCGCTAGGTGGCGAGTTCGATTTCTCAGAAAGGCTGGCTTTCTCCTATTATGTCTCTTTTCGCTTTCAGAACAACAAGACCTAAGCAGTTACAGTTCCCTCTATCAAACCTCTAAAAAAGCTTGATTTAAATGTTTATTAATAATTATGTAAGTATCTCTTCTTGCCTTCACTTAACGATTATTTCTGCCCTTGTGTTCATTTCAGAAAGTCAGAATACGAGTTCCTGACATCTTGCATCAAATTAGAAATTTAAATAGGTAGGTATACATAAATATTGTATCTACCTAGAAATAGCTACCAGGACTTTAAGTGCTTACATTTCACCAATATTTTTTCAGCCTCTAGAAGGCCTGTTAAGCTAACAGCCTGTTGGCTTAACAATTGTGTTAAACTTTGGTATGGTTTCTCCTGCTTTTTATCGAAATAAAATGAAATTTCAGACATATTTGTTACTATCTTTAATACATAGGTACTTACATAGGCTACAATGTTGGCATTGTATAGCGTTTGTATGAGATTGTAAGCTAGGATAATATATTTGATGTTGTAGGGTTTCCTGTTTTCCATCATCTTGGGGCCGACATATTTGACAAATATGAGATACACTACTACAATGGTGGTCACGGGGAACCAACTGGGCATAAGAAACCAGTTGTCTACAACTTTATCTGTAAACATACAAATATTTTCTTCATATTTAATTGATCCCAAGGGCAAGAAAAACCTAGACCCTTGCCAAATGGAGTGTTCCTGAAGTCATGTAATGTGTTCCAATCCAATCGACCTATTATTGCAGTGAACATATTGTTTCAATCCCAAACTTTGGGAATCCTCTCAAATATTTCGCAGTTTAACAAATCCCCACGATCTTAAGCCTGTCACACATACACATTGTCGCTGAAGAGGACTGGCTTGCGTTGATCTACATTCGTACTTTGCCCGATCGAAACCATGCAGTCTGTTCTGTTTCCTTAGGCCAGACCGGACAGGTACGGCTGATCAGGTCCGCAAATTTTCGATGGTCAGTTTTTAGTGCCAAAACACGTTTTGAGGTCCCTAGAGCCTAAATCCAAAAATTCAGCCATTGGTCCGTGTGTCTGTCTGTCCGTCTGTCTCTCCTTCTGTCTATCTGTAAACAAAATATCTCGAGAACGGTAAGAGCTAGAGAGTTGAAATTTGGTATGTATAAGTTCACAAATGTGACAAGGATGCAACTTTGGTTGATATAGAAGCTACGGTTGGCGGCGTTTTGACCGCTTCTTGGCGGAATTGACCGTTTTTTTGACGGTTTTCAGCTATACCGACTAAATGGTTAGATATATTGTAAAAGTTAGGGTATAAAAACAACACTCCAAGTAAGCATCATTCAATGGGATAAGGAAAGTCGTGTGATGTTCACACCAGATTTTTTTTCTTTAATAATTTTATTATTAAGTAGATGCACAGTTCCCACGAGAACTTCGTTTGACAAGACGACTCAAATAAGTCCAAGTCCTTTCCCCCTCCCTTTTCAAAATTTGTTATAATAAGGTACCTACTTACAAATTTCATTACTGTAATTAGCAACTTTAGTCATACTTTTCGTGACATACCAACATGGTTAATCGCAGTAAAGCAACGTCGATCATGATTGGTATGCGGATAAGTGGCCGTTTGAACCTCTCCCTCTCTGAATTATGTGTAGGTAGGTACCTATATTTATTATTATTATTATTATTATTACCCGTTATTACCCGTTATTATTATTACCCGTTATTATTATTATTATTACCCGGGTCACCCCGTTTATCACAACGTATCACATCGTTCTCTGTTTCTCTGTGTTCTATTGATGTTTTTAATGTAAATAATTCGTGAAATTATAGTGTTTATCAAACGTATCACATCGTTCTCTGTTTCTCTGTGTTCTATTGATGTTTTTAATGTAAATAATCCGTGAAATTATAAATCGTAGTATCGTTCTTCGTTAATTTTTTTCGCTGATTCTGAAAACGTCATTACTTTTTTAATCGGACAAGTAACAAAAAAGTTACACTGTGATATATTTTTTCTTTGTTTAAATCGTTCTCGTACTTTGTGTATTTATGTATACGCTTTATCTACCAGTCCCCCTATCAGTTTATTTCAAAGTTTGACCTTGAAATACTTAGTAGCTGTGTGACGCTGGGTCCCTGTGTTACCTGTAATAATCATTCATTGATTCACTTGGTGAACATTGTTCGGATTTATTGACTCGCTTTGTACGCTGAACATTAATATAATTATAATCCCCCGTGTGCGATGAGAGCTTAGATAGTTAGATATTCCTCACCAACTTAAAGAGACATTTGTGTAATAAAGAATCTGGTTGCCATTGGAGACACCAAAAGAGAGAGAGAGAAAAAGAAAGAGAGAGAGAGAGGGAATAGAGAAGGAAGGAGACATTTAATGGCGTACTGTGAGCTAATGGACTAATAAAAAGCTCTGTCAACCATGCACTACTACAATGGTGGTCACGGGGAACCAACTGGGCATAAGAAACCAGTTGTCTACAACTTTATCTGTAAACATACAAATATTTTCTATTTAATTGATCCCAAGGGCAAGAAAAACCTAGACCCTTGCCAAATGGAGTGTTCCTGAAGTCATGTGATGTGTTCCAATCCAATCGACCTATTATTGCAGTGAACATATTGTTTCAATCCCAAACTTTGGGAATCCTCTCAAATATTTCGCAGGTTAAACAAATCCCCAAGATCTTAAGCCTGTCACACATACACATTGTCGCTGAAGAGGACTGGCTTGCGTTGGACTACATCCGTACTTTGCCCGATCGAAACCATGCAGTCTGTTCCGTTTCCTTAGGCCAGACCGGATCCCTCTCTGAATTATGTGTAGGTAGGTACCTATATTTATTATTATTATTATTATTATTTTTTTTTTTTTAAAGTATTGACAAAGGGAGGTCTTATCGCCCCGAAATCGAAGCGAAGGAAGACAGGATAGGAGAAAGCCAGCAGTGGCGAGAACGAACCTCATCTGTTTGGGATAAAGCTCGCCCCTCTATTTTGTGATTTGCGGGGATAGTACCTTGTGCGGACAGGTACGGCCGATCAGGTCCACCTGTCAGGTCTACCTGATAAGCGCACACACACACACACACACACACACACATTATCAGGTAGACGTGACAGGCGGACCTGATCAGGTTTACCTGATAGTAACTGGCTGGCCTTAGACAAACTTTAAAGACTTTTGGACTTACGTTCGACCACTTCATCTCTAATGGAATCAATCCTCGTCATTATCCATTGCGGCAGAATGGTATCCATTTTGTATTGTGAGCTATCAGATCCGTAAATTGAGGTAGGTTAGATCTGAAATTGAAGTGAATCAAAAGTTAATTTACTGTCTAAATCCAAGGTCCATATTTATGAACATAATTCCTTCTTAAAAAAAGAAATAAAATAAAATAAAATAAAATTTAAAAAAAATGCCTTCAACCATTGCTAGTAAAATAGAAAGTAAAAAATTAACAGAATATCCCGGCACTATTATTTAGATTATCAACGGCCAAATTGTCTGGAATGTATTTGTACTATACAACTAATTAAATAAAATGTCTGAAAATAGGAAACAAAGCACAAACATGCCAAAGCCATATTGAAAATTGGCCTAGAATTTCACTCTTGATTATCTATTCTATAGTCTTTTCCCCCATTTTGGGTTCATTACAAAATGACCAAGTAGTATCTTGGCAACTCTCTCAATGGTTGTCTCAGACTTTTTCTTTCAACAGAGTTGGTAGTTATCACAAAGCTTTTCTTTACATAACTACTCGTATCTCTATCACCTCATATAGCACTATAGCAGGTACATGATTTTTCTCCCTCCGCATCTTCAAATTCAGGAGATCAGACACAACATTTTCACTTTCAAATTTATCTGTATACAAACATTAGGGATACGGAATGAGCCCAGATATTGTTTCTGGGCGTCCAAGAGGTTTTAAACCCCCAATCCTGCCAATACCTTAAGATAGGTTGTCCCACGGACACAGAAAGCACTTATTCCGTCGCCTTTGCTTGTTTGTTGTGTTTCTTGGTGTAAGTTTGATAGTAGAAGTTCCCAAAGAGAACACACATGACTACAGCTTGGAAGAAGATGTAGTAGGTGAGAGCCACTGGCATGTCGCAACTGAGGACGATTAGACTCAGCTGATGAATACAGAACAGAGCGAATTGTGTCTGAAAAGAAGGAATAGAATAACCATTTGTAACCGATAAATGTTGCAGTTACATTTTGCCTTTGGTCAAAAAATTAAAAGAAAAAAAACTCCATTGTACCCTTGGGAAAGGCCTTTGCAGAAGGCACCTTGGGAAAAGGGCTTTTGTAATAAAATGGTGGGTTCATAAAGCAACCTCCGTGGCCGAGTGGGTATCACATTAGGCTTGCACGCAGGAGGTCCGGGTTCGATTCCCAGCGGGGCCGAGGTTTTTTCAGCTCTGTGCTTGGAGTTCGGAGTGCACTCAGCCTCGTGAGGACAATTGAGTAGCTACTTTAATCGCGTAGTGACCAGTGGCGGCATTACCAGAGTAAAAAGAAAAAATATAGATATGTCAGAAATAGTACAGGAGGCTCTTAGTAATGCTGTGATAACCACAATAAAAATTGTGAAGAAGCTCTCAGCTTCACCACAAATAAATCATGATTTAGATTTAGATTAGATGGTGGGTTCATAATTATGTAGCTGTGTTACACCTAATATTAGCAAATTACTCTCAATTTCCAATGAAAGTGGGTGCCAATCAGATGTTTGGCTCTAATGGTAAGTACCTACCAGTAAGTAGGTACATACTAACTTACCAGTTGGAACTTGGTGATGTATTTCTTCCACCACAGGTACTTCTGGACTTCGGGTCCCAGGGCGGCTAGGAAATAGTAACTGTACATGACCACATGGACCAAAGAGTTGAGAAGTCCAATGAAAATACCTTGTTCTCCTGTGGGAATGAAACGTGTTGAATAAGGAAAATGGAGGATCAGTCCCTTGGGATCAATTTTATTTGAAGGATCTGCGCTGTGCTGAATGAATTAGCTATTCAGATATTCAAGGACAATTTAGTGTCTTATTAACTACTAATGTGGCTTTGGGAATTGAGGAATTCTCAGTAATGTATGTTTCCCTAGGTACAATGATTAATGAAGTTCCGTCATAATTATTCAGAGGCGGTTCATTCACCGCGTAAAACAGTTCCTCGCGGAACAAGGAAACAAAATTCATCAAAAGTTGACAATACTCATTAGTTATCTTCAAAGAATCACTTGGGAGGAGATTAAGTGATTATCAACTGTCCTATAGGTGTTATCAACTGTCCTATAGGTGTTTTGCGAATAAAACCTTGAAACTAGATATTTCGTTTTAGAGATGTGTCGACCTGTCCACATAGTCAACGCCGTCGATCGAACTGGTTCGATCGACGAGGTGAATAAGATATGAATCTATGCTGTCGAGGCAGTGTTGATCGTTTCAGTCGACGTCGATCGACGTGACGCGAGACGGCGTCAACTATGTGTGGACATAGCTTAATTAATACAGGCCGGGCTTAACATTTGGCGACCCCCGGCACATTGGGCTAAGCAAGTAAAAACCCCTGATTTTATACTTTACCTTTGAAGTATCTGAGGAAAGCCCAAGTTGTCAGCACCATCATGGCGTGGTGATACACATGAAGGAACGTAATGTGAGAGTTCTTCTTACGTAACACGAAAAATATCTGGAAGAAAATGCGTCAATAGTTTTATTTTCTCCCCAAGTTGTCGAAGTTCTCATCTTCTCATGTTCTTTGACTTTCGATTCCAGAGATGTTTTAAGATAAAACCCCCGCAGAGGACTTACATCAATAGTTGAACCAACGAAGTTAGTTTGAAGTTTTAATAATACAAGAATTTTCGATATAGTTCGTACTTATTTGTTTCCCGATTACTCTCGCACCGGGTCGGTCCGATTTTGACGAAAAGTAAGACAAAAGTTCACATACGAGTAAATAGAACAAAATTTTGAGCATCTGTAGGAAATCTATAAAAGTTATCTTCTTGCCTAACCAACCAGTCATTGTTGTTTGAAAGGAAAGAAAACTAAGTCCAATAATACTTACAGTGTCTAACAGATCAATGATTTTCGAGATGTAGTACAAGTAAGAAGCCTCACAGAACTGGAGGAAAAAAAGCAGAAAAAATGCAGATTAGAAATAAATAAATTTCAAATACATTGAATATAGCATAGGTACGTACCTACACAATACCTCTGCATATTATTATGTTCAACATTAATCAATCCACAAAGAAACTACATATAAAGAACTTTTTACTCCCACTCGACTAGGAAAGACTTTTACAATCCACGAGATTCAGTAGTCGAACACTCAGGCCTCACTATCAGGCAGACCTGACAGGTACGGCTGAAAAGGTCCGCCTGTTAGGTCTACCTAAAAGTGAGTGGGTGGCCTCAGATATACAAAACTTACCATCATCCAGATATCATTCTCTTCTCTTGGCTTGGGAGTACAACTGTGTTGGAGTAGGTAGGAGACAACTCCTGGATAGAATAACTGAAACAGTAAATGAAAGCCCGTTAGAATGAAATTCAGGTCACTTTTTGAGATAGGAAGGTACACAAGAATTTCGTTTCAGAAAGTCAGAATACGAGTTCCTGACATCTTGCATCAAATTAGAAATTTAAATAGGTAGGTATACATAAATATTGTATCTACCTATAAATAGCTACCAGGACTTTAAGTGCTTACATACTCTGATGGTGGGTTTCACCAATATTTTTTCAGCCTCTAGATCTAGAAGGACTATTAAGCTAACAGCCTGTTGGCTTAACAATTGTGTTAAACTTTGGTAGGTATGGTTTCTCCTGCTTTTTATCGAAATAAAATGGATGTTTGGTTAAAATAGGTGCTGCGGTTGGCGGTATTTTGACCGCTTTTTGGCGAGTTTCGACCGCTTTTTGGCGGTTTTCAGCTATATCGACTAAACGGTTAGAGATGTTTGGTTAAAATAGGTGCTGCGGTTGGCGGTATTTTGACCGCTTTTTGGCGGTTTTCAGCTATATCGACTAAACGGTTAGAGATATATTATTGTAAATGTTACAACAGGACACCCAAATAAGCACCATTCAATAGGATAAGGAAAGTCGTGTGATGTTCACACCAGATTTTTATATTCATTCCTCAAATTACTTACCGAACGTATACCACAAAATGGGGTGAATATGATCAATATTCAACTTTGAAGGTCGATAAATCCACTTTTTTTTTTTACAAAAATCTGTCTGCTACTACGATTTGAGTCTTTATTAAAATCATAATATTTGATTGCCCAATTTTCCGGAATAGGTAGGTACCTATTTATCACAAGATTGTTTTCTAGGTTGTACCTATACGACCTATAGTATGTGTCCAAGTTTAAAGTTTTTTCAACTAGGTACCAACTCAAGTAAATCAACTCGACTGTAGATTACCTATTCCAGTCTATTCTACGTAAATGACGAAATACACCTATCATAGACATGCATCATATCGACGTTAGGCCAGCTACTCACTATCAGATAGACCTGATCAGGTGTCAGGTATACGGTATACCTGATAGAGTCAGTTCTATCTGATAGTGCGTGTCCTCATCAGGCATCAGGTACTGACAGACGGATCTTTTCAGCTATACCCATCATTGGTACCTGATATACCTCCCTATCAGGTTTACCTGTCAGGTCTACCTGATAGTGAATAGCTGGCCTTAGTTCTCATGTTGGTTCCTTTATATCTATCAGCACTTTTTAGTTGACTATAATGATCGATACATGTCGAACAGGAATACCTAGTGGATTGATCTTGGTTCAACTGAAATCCAATGTCAAATTCTAGTACAGATCAGAAGGAATGATTTAGTTGACACGGCAGTTTAACCCATTTGGCATCCGAAACGGGCAACTCGCTGCCTAAAAATCCTTATCAAGTTATTAAGATATAGCTGTTATATCTAACCTTAACCGTAGACATTTACCCCACCCTGATCAAACTTAATTTTTGTTTATTTGTCATGTTTGTAAATAATGTCCTTTGTTAAGGATAGTTAGCATAGAGGGTAGCGCGTCTGCCTTGTGAGCGCTAGGTGGCGGGTTCGATTTCTCAGAAAGGCTGGCTTTCTCCTATTATGTCTCTTTTCGCTTTCAGAACAACAAGACCTAAGCAGTTACAGTTCCCTCTATCAAACCTCTAAAAAAGCTTGATTTAAATGTTAATTAATAATTATGTAAGTGTCTCTCCTTGCCTTCACTTAACGATTATTTCTGCCCTTGTGTTCACCATTAGGTACGATTATTATTTACGTAGCACTTGCCTACGTTTAATGCAAAGTAGGATTATGCGTAAGTACGACTAGTGTGTACTCGTATAGTGAGCATTGAAATGCATGATTGAAGGTAGAAAATCTCATTTTAATGGTAAACACTATTTATTTGTGAGATGAAGCGATATAAATTAATAGCTATGTAGGTATGTACCTAGATGAGTGCCACATTGTAATCTTTAATTCACTAGGTATGGGCGTTGCTATTACTTCTATGTCTGCTGCATAACTTAGGAGAACTTTCTCGAATCACTATAATTAGATTGATTAATTAATTAATTGCTATACATTGAAGAAATATAGGGCTACCTTTTCCGATAGAAGACGCAACCTATGAATGAATACAGCTAGCGGTTTCCGTAGGCTCTCTACGCAAAATCTGGGAATCGAACCCGGGGCCCTGGAATGCAATCCCGTGGATGGCTTTCTCCCATCCTGTCTTCCTTTTCTCGTCACTTTCGGGTTTCGGGACGATAAGGCCTTAGTAGTTACAGATTAGTACTTAGTAACTCTGTCAATAATTTAAAGAAGAAGAGAGAAAAAAAATGACGTGATATCACTGCTACACATTTTTATTTATTTAAATTTATACAGTTAATTAATCAACATAAATAAATACCTGATCTATTTAAAAAGAAAATAAATTGCGTCGCAATGGTACACTAAGTGAAGAATATAATACATAAGTATAATAAATTATTATTATTATTATTATTATTATTATTATTATTATTTTTAATAATAGAATACCTTGTTTATCCTTCCCGAATAGGACTGAAAAGTCCCTTTACACCAGCAGTCTAAACAAGGTCTCGTATGTTTCATGATTTTCATGGGATAAGTGTAGAGAGTGTAGACCAAAATTGAAACTCTGAGCTTAGGCATGCAAATCTCGTGTGTGATTTGCACGGATCTGTTTATTACTAGTAAGGGACATTTTTATACGCCCTTATTGTTACTGAACAAAGCTGTATTTTCCTTTCCGGACGTACGTGTATAGGTAATGTCAAAGCATCTCATGGAAAAAAGTAAAAATACATGCAAAAGTATAATAATAAATTATTATTATTATTATTATTATTATTATTATTATTTTTAATAATAGAATACCTTGTTTATCCTTCCCGAATAGGACTGAAAAGTCCCTTTACACCAGCAGTCTAAACAAGGTCTCGTATGTTTCATGATTTTCATGGGATAAGTGTAGAGAGTGTAGACCAAAATTGAAACTCTGAGCTTAGGCATGCAAATCTCGTGTGTGATTTGCACGGATCTGTTTATTACTAGTAAGGGACATTTTTATACGCCCTTATTGTTACTGAACAAAGCTGTATTTTCCTTTCCGGACGTACGTGTATAGGTAATGTCAAAGCATCTCATGGAAAAAAGTAAAAATACATGCAATATAATTGCAGAAATATACAGTAGAACCTCGATTATTTCAACTTCCATTATTTCAACTCCAAAATCCGTTGCTTTTTTTCTATCTTTCAAAGGATATCCTAAAAGTTCATAGAAAGTGATCATCATTTCAACTACCCCCGGTCCCAATTAGTTGAAATAATCGAGTTTCTAATGTATTGTAAATTTTTAAATATCTACTCATCAATTACCTACTCGTATAATTCTATGTAAGTATAATTACTCGTCACTACTTATACCTACATACAATTTAAATGTTTTTTCTTTTTTATTTTTTATCCAGGTTTTTTTTTTTTTTTTTTTTTTGCTAAAGTCTTATCGTCCAGAAATCGAATAGATGAGTAAGACAGGATAGGAGAAAGCCAGCCGTTTCGAGAACAAACCTTATCCGTTCAGGATGAAATCCACCCCGGGCGGAAATCGAACACGCTGCGGCGCGCTTACAAGGTAAACGCGCTACCAACCAAGCCAACTATGCTGGCTAACTACTACCATTACTGTAGTCAAAATTTCAAATTATATTGAAACACAAAATTCTATACCTCAGCTGAGATTGAATCCACGCCCTCCTGATTACCAGGCGAGCGTTTTGACCACTACACCACCGAGACACTTCCGGGGCAAAAATAAAGAGATCCTAACTGCGCTGCAATGCGCGATATACTGAGCTGTTTCCGCTGTTTTTATTTTTTCTTTTTCATCAGAATTGAGCAGTGGCGCGGGTCCTTCATGAAAGTTAGGGAACCACCTTCCTAGGGCCAGCCACTCACTATCAGGTAGATCTGATCAGGTCCGCCTTTTTTTATGTTTTAATTGACAAGTTCGCGGATGATATAATTGTGACAACCTGCCGAGGACGGGTCTGGACCCGAAACGTCCAAACGTCCAGTACAAAATAAGGTGCGAGCCAACTTTAAGTCCCGAAAACAACAACATTGTAAGTCAAGTGTGATTGTTGGCAAATCAAAGTGTCATTTAATCTCATTTAAATTACATTGTCTACAGGCTATTCGGAAAAAATCTAATGAATTTCACAGGTGGGAGTGGACCTTAAGACTACCCCAGCCACTCACTATCAGGTAGATCTGATCAGGTCCGCCTTTTTTTATGTTTTAATTGACAAGTTCGCGGATGATATAATTGTGACAACCTGCCGAGGACGGGTCTGGACCCGAAACGTCCAAACGTCCAGTACAAAATAAGGTGCGAGCCAACTTTAAGTCCCGAAAACAACAACATTGTAAGTCAAGTGTGATTGTTGGCAAATCAAAGTGTCATTTAATCTCATTTAAATTACAAAATCTAATGAATCTCACATGTGGGAGTGGGCCTTAAGACTACCTGCAGGTGCAGATCCTTATATTGTGGGGCCCTGTGGGCCTATAGCTTTACAGCTTTCCCTTTTGAAATCTCACGTCCCGCCACTAGTTAGAATGGTGAAGATCAAGGTTGTCTGTGTCCCATGTGATCTTTTTTTTTTATTTTCCTTATGATATCTAGTACTTAAATGGCATTAAGTATAGGTAGATACCTAAGCTACCTACTTTAAGTATAGGTGAGTAAAGTTGTTGGTCCGAATTTTCTGACTCAACGTGGTATTTGTGACTAAATCACCTTTTTACTTTCCTTATCCTATGGGAAGGAAAGTAATGTAATCGGGTCAAATTTTCGATGGTCAGATGGTCACATTTTAGTGCCAAAAGACGTTTTGAGGTCCCTAGAGCCTAAATCCAAAGTTTCAGCCATTGGTCCGTGTGTGTGTCTGTCTGTCTGTTTGACATATAGCTTGGGTACTTTGATAGCCTGGCACGACTTACCTTGACATATAGCTTAGGTACTTTGATCAGTTTCTCCCCTGTTGTCTCTTTATAGTACAGGTAGATGTTTCTATCCTCATGTTGTTCATCTTCCAGTTGGGTTATACCAAGGGTTAGGGTGAGTATACTCGCTTTAACCCTGTGCTGTATCACGTAGCGGCGAAGTGTTGATTCTATCTTTTCCCATTGACCTGCGAAATCAAAGAACACGGTCAGTCCACTGGTAACGAACTTGCTTACCATGCATGAGGTCTCGGGTTTGATGCCCACCATCGTCAAAAAATTTACATAGGTACCTACTCGTTTTCTCAAAGTTAGCTTGATAGCTCATTAGTATAATCTTATTATCAATAAAGTGTCGACAATTAATAATAATAAAAAAAAAATCCTCACGAGACTGAGTGGGCCCCGCAAGAGCCAGTCACGGAATCAATCATTCGCATGATGCATTTTTTTTTTTTTTTTTTGACCCCGCCGGGAATCGAACCCGGGTCTCCCGCGTGCAAGGCGAGTGCAGTGGCCACTCCGCCATGGGAGCCGACAGTTTCGTTTTAATATAGGATGAGAGTCCTGATTATTTTTTGATTTTTTTTTTTTTAAGAGGTTTGACAGAGGGAACTTTAACTGCTAAGGTCTTATCGAAGGAAGACAGGATAGGAGAAAGCCAGCCGTTCCGAGAACGAACATTATCCCATCAGGATAAAATCCGCCCCGGGCGGGAATCGTACCCGCGGCCTAGCGCTTACAAGGCAGACGCGCTACCAACCCAGCTAACTAGGCTGGCCCTAATTTTAGTTCAGAAACTCCTTGGTCCTACAAAGGGACAATTATCACGTTGCCCTCTGGCCATTTTTCCGAACCAGTTTTCTGAAGAAATTTTACAGTTTTCCAAAGGATTTGCTTACCCTAATACAGCCGATATGAATGGACACCAACTCAATCCAAGAACGAGAATCAGGGGAAAGCTGCCCAATATGAACGCCTTCATTGTGAGGGGAAGTTGTCTACGTTGGTCTCAACACTACAACTTGGTTTGTGATTCAGCGCTTGAAAAGTGAGAGTATTTAAACAAGATTTCACTTTTTCTCGAATGTTCAAATGGAAAAATAAAGGTGTTTACCACCTTTTCTTTAGTTAATTAGTTATTTATTATTTTATTTATTTGCGTATACAGGGTGCCCCAGAATTCATGCTCCGTAGGTTTTTCTCGGAACTAGCTAGATTGAGAAATGAGATTTACGATCTCATTTCTTTTCAATCACGTAATTCTTTGATTTAAGCTCCGGTTATTTTTTATTATGTCGTTGTACCCTACTTCCCGAGATGGACTTGACCATAGTCCCATTCAGGTAACCTCAAAAGAGCCAGTGTTATTGTCTGTGGCATGACAGGGCTGGTTTTGTGGCACCAGTCGATTTCTCGGAGAAAAATACATTAGATAACATTTTTTTTTTTTTTGTACATAAATGTCAACTGGCAACTGATGAGGCTCCAAAAACATTGTTTCACTTTTTACTTTCCTTATCCTATAGGAAGGAAAGTAATGTAATCGGGTCAAATTTTCGATGGTCAGTTTTTAGTGTCAAAACACGTTTTGAGGTCCCTAGAGCCTAAATCCAAAAATTCAGCCATTGGTCCGTGTGTCTGTCTGTCCGTCTGTCTCTCCTTCTGTCTATCTGTAAACAAAATATCTCGAGAACGGTAAGAGCTAGAGAGTTGAAATTTGGTATGTATAAGTTCACAAATGTGACAAGGATGCAACTTTGGTTGATATAGAAGCTACGGTTGGCGGCGTTTTGACCGCTTCTTGGCGGAATTGACCGTTTTTTTGACGGTTTTCAGCTATACCGACTAAATGGTTAGATATATTGTAAAAGTTAGGGTATAAAAACAACACTCCAAGTAAGCATCATTCAATGGGATAAGGAAAGTCGTGTGATGTTCACACCAGATTTTTTTTCTTTAATAATTTTATTATTAAGTAGATGCACAGTTCCCACGAGAACTTCGTTTGACAAGACGACTCAAATAAGTCCAAGTCCTTTCCCCCTCCCTTTTCAAAATTTGTTATAATAAGGTACCTACTTACAAATTTCATTACTGTAATTAGCAACTTTAGTCATACTTTTCGTGACATACCAACATGGTTAATCGCAGTAAAGCAACGTCGATCATGATTGGTATGCGGATAAGTGGCCGTTTGAACCTCTCCCTCTCTGAATTATGTGTAGGTAGGTACCTATATTTATTATTATTATTATTATTATTATTTTAAAAGTATTGACAAAGGGAGGTCTTATCGCCCCGAAATCGAAGCGAAGGAAGACAGGATAGGAGAAAGCCAGCCGTGGCGAGAACGAACCTTATCTGATGTTTGGGATAAAGCTCGCCCCTCTATTTTGTGATTTGCGAGGATAGTACCTTGTGCTGATTGAAATCCCAACAAAAAAGCTATTCGGAATAGAGTGACCTTCACAATAGATCAGTTGCGCTTACTTGGGTGATGTTTCAAAGTATTTATTTTTTACATGTTAATCCTTGTGGCCAAATTCTCAAACAAATTTGAGGATAAAATTTCATACCTTGGCTGGAATTGAACCCACGCCCTCCTGATTACCAGGCGAGCATCTTGACCACTACACCACCAAGGGAGGCATGTAGCTAGTGCTTCAATGAACTGTAGAAGGTATAATCGGTACAGTTACTCTGAAAAAGTGCCCTTCAACCAAGTATGTACGTACCGCAGTCAGGGCGAGCCATTTAAACATGGCTAGAGACCATCATCCTGTGTATGTCAGATAAAAGAGATATTTTCTCTATCGGCTTTAGCTAAAGCCGCTACAACAACAACCAAGTATATATGTACATACTCGTGCGTATTTTTCGTAGAACAGTGGTATTTAACTCGCTTTCTTCTTGCTCTCCAGAACGCCGTCAAAACCTGCACGCACGTCAATCAGTTACTCACCGAGATGAACAAGGAGTTGGAACAGATAGCCAACTCTACCGGTAATGTGGGTGATCTCTCTGAGAAGCTGGACCAAGCAGACGCCCTCAAAACAGAGGTAAGATAGTACAATACTTGTAATACTCATTTTGTTTTAGTAATTAAAGACATTAACAGTTACCTATGTGTACACTAAATACTAATATACATTGCCTTTTAGGCTGGCCTCACACTGCACGTGTAGACGGGCGACTTTGAGTAGCGCGTGGTCGGCTGCAAAACCAAACCTATGAAAATGATAGAGCCAAACCTATGAAAATGACCCTATCATTTTCAAAGATAAGATAAACCTTATCACAAGCCAACTAGGCTGGTTAGTAGTTATACTTTGTCCTTAGATCTATGAAACAAACTTTATTTTTTGGTGAAAATCCAATAACCAGCCACCTATGTTAAGCTACGTCGAGAAAGGCCAATAAATGGATGGGTGACAAAAACATTATATTGGGAATAAAGGGAGAACGGGCTCTAGTCTTGATTTTTATTAATCATTACATGAAAGTAAAATAAAAAAATCAAATCAAGAATGATAATAAACTGAATATTAAACAAATTAGGTAGGTACATAGGTACTGATTTTCTCTAATCACTACGGGCTGAAAAATTCCCGGAGGGACGGACCCTGCTTGTTTATAATTTTTACCCATTTGCAACTGCTCCATTGACAACGTGAAACATCAGTGCCCTAAATCACCAAAGTATGGAAAAGTATCTTACAAGTGTAATAGCCAATGGAAAAGCAGAATTTTGAATTTGAACGAATCATGTCAAAGTATGGAATTGTAAATACTTTTCCATACTTTGGTGATTTAGGGCACAGGTCAAAAAAACAAACCTTTATTGCCTATTTTTGACATAAAACTGTTTCATTAATCATTACATATGTAATTTCAAACGAGGAAAAACCAATTTAAAACGAGGAAAAGTAAGCCCGAATTATGTACATATGTATAACCAAGACCTAAAATTAACGCATTTTTTTATCAGGCAAACTTGAAAAAAAAAAAAAAAAAAAAAAAGAAAGAAAGAAAGAAATAGGTACCTAGGTCATTTTCATTTAACGATTTGTGTCATTAATGTATAACAAAATATATTGTTAAATAAATATATTCAATTGAATTGCTGCTCTTGCTCCTCCTCTTCTTCTTCTTCTTCTTCTTCTTCTTCTTCTTTTCCTTCTTAAAAGTCTTCTTTTTTTTAAGTCCTCGAATTTAAATTGAAAAAGTAAAGGTTACTTGCTTCCTTACCTACTGGTTGGGTACTTTGAAGAATACCTATTTCACTGGAATGGTGCCTATTTCCTCAGCATATTTCGCAAAATGTAGACACCACCCACTTGACAAGTTTTCTCTAAATATTAAAATGAGACTTGGCATCTCATTCATCACCTACGTGCGTTCATCAAATAAATGACGGATTCATATCTTTTTTTTTTTTAAAAAACATTTTGTTTTTATTTTTTCTCCTTTTTGTGTTATGCACATAGCATAACTAAATAAAATACCAGGGGTTCATACAAATCGTCCTGTTTGGTTATTGTGATTTATGAACCACCAACCACCTTGTTTTAGTATCACACTCGTATCAGTCATAGGTAGGTATAGTATAACTGCTGCCTTTAGGACGTTCTAGCACCATTTCGACCTTAGTTTTGTCAATCTACAAAGGAACATCTAGCTCCAACAGATGATTTTAGCACACAGAACTTTTATTCATTAATCGTCGAACTTTTACGTAAAAAAAATAATAATAGAAAGTAAAAAAAAAAAAAATCCACTAACGTCACACCTAAATAAGCACCATTCAATAGGATAAGGAAAGTCGTGTGATGTTCACACCAGATTTTTTTAAAAGCAATAAGTGCCCTCTGGAAACACTGAGTAAAACTTCCGAGGGGCTTTACATACTTAAATTGATAAAGCTAGAGAAGTAAGTCTGGCAAATATATAGGATAAGGAATGTCGTGTGATGTTCACAACAGATTTTTTTTAAAAGAACTAAGTGCCCTCTGGAAACACTGAGTAAAACTTCCGAGGGGCTTTACATACTTAAATTGATAAAGCTAGAGAAGTAAGTCTGGCAAATATTCTATTGCAAAGTTATCATCAAGAAATATTAACAGGTTCATCACCTGCCAACCACTTCCATACTTTTTGGCACCTGTGTAAAAGTGCATATTCTCCAAGAATCATCTTCTAATTTAAAAGTTTTGTAGTCTTTGTTTTCCTGTAGATTCTATGGAACTTACATTTTAAGGTTTCTTCACTTTCTTCCGATCTACTTGAAATGCACTAAGCAAAGTTATCATCAAGAAATATTAACAGATTCATCACCTACCAACCACTTCCATACTTTTTGGCACCTGTGTAAAAGTGCATATTCTCCAAGATTCATCTTCTAATTTAAAGGTTTTGTAGTCTTTGTTTTCCTGTAGATTCTATGGAACTTACATTTTAAGGTTTCTTCACTTTCTTCCGATCTACTTGAAATGCACTAAAATTTATTAAGAAACCGACACACAACTGATAATAATTAACATTAGAAAACTTGGTCGAGAGAAAAACACTCAATATAAAAAACGAATTCAAATTAAAATACCTCGGATCTAAATGTAGAGCTTTTAGACACACTTGGAGAGAAACCGACACACAACTGATAATAATTAACATTAGAAAAATTGGTCGAGAGAAAAACACTCAATATAAAAAACGAATTCAAATTAAAATACCTCGGATCTAAATGTAGAGCTTTTAGACACACTTGGAAGTATCTCACCTACCCGTTGACAATCTGATACGATTGATATGCATCCGTAAGTTAATTTGATAGTGAAACAAATAACTGACTTCAGGGATACATTATCTACCTGTTTTTCACATAAATTTACTGGAAAAATTCGCATAAATTTACTGAAACGGCGGGAGATGTTGACCTTGAAATCCGACCAATTAGATTGGTCCAACAACAAAACGAGTCAAAGCAGAAAGATTTTCGACACAAGGGCAAGGCTAAGCATGGGAAAGAAATTAAACAATTAAAGCAAAAAACTGATTGATAAATTGCACACAACAATAAATAATAAATTCTATTTCTCACATGGTGAAAAAAATATCATCTTTTTTTTTTCTTCGGCATTTTTCGTCAGCCCCTCAATCAGCCCTAACCAGGGTGATTGCTTTGGGCTGACATTATATCATCTTTTTTTTTTCTTCGGCATTTTTCGTCAGCCCCTCAATCAGCCCTAACCAGGGTGATTGCTTTGGGCTGACATTTGGTTTTGGCGACAAATTTTACGAGTGGATTGTAGGCTATATGTATATTGTAGGCCCACGAATACAATGTAGACCTAAAATGTATGTCAAATAAGGTTAGCTCAATACAGCTCCTTTAGATTTTCTCATGATGGGGTGAGTCAGTTGGTCACCTATCCTTGCCACCTAACAATACCAACTACCTATTACACTTGATATTATTATTAAATTGTTACTTCAAAGACACATTCTAAAATATCTAAAATCGAGCAGCTTATGTTCAACAATCTTCTTCCTCCCCTTTTCCCGTGTTAACGGCGTTTATCGTCAGCCTCTCAATCAGCCCTAGCTATAGGGTGAAATCATATGTAAATTAATAATAACAGGTACCTAGGTAGGTATCATCATCTAAATTTTATCAGTTACAATCATAAATGTAAAAAAAAAAATATATATATACAGGGTGGTTCGTGATTTGCGAACCACGCTTATATCTCAGAAACGGCTGGGAATTAAGGAATGAAATAGTCTTCCTCCCCTTTTCCCGTGTTAACGGCGTTTATCGTCAGCCACTCAATCAGCCCTAGCTAGGGTGAAATCATATGTAAATTAATAATAACAGGTACCTAGGTAGGTATCATCATCTAAATTTTATCAGTTACAGTCATAAATGTAAAAAAAATATATATAAACCTCATTAATTGCTAAAAGATGAAATAATTTTTTCCATTTGATCCTCAAATACGTAATAAACGGAAGTAGAATGTGTCGAGAATAATTCTTCCCTGTCGTATAATTTATCACAGTTAATTACAAAACATTTCATTATAAAATTAATAAGTATTCCAGATCTATTTGTTTACACTCATTTTAACGCCACGTGTTGTACATAAATGTAATGTTGTTCAACAATGCCACAGGTAGCATATATTTAATAATTGTTATTGTTATTGTTATAATTAACCTGTTGGAAATGGTGACATTTTTCTAATCTCAGCTCTGATCTTCTTGGTTTATTCTTGTCAACATTTCAACTGATTCTCTATTTACACTCATTTTAACGCCACGTGTTGTACATAAATGTAATGCTGTTCAACAATGCCACAGGTAGCATATATTGTTATTAATTAACCTGTTGGAAATGGTGACATTTTTCTAATCTCAGCTCTGATCTTCTTGGTTTATTCTTGTCAACATTTCAACTGATTCTCTCCTGCCAGCCTAGTTAGCTTAGTTGGTAGTGCATCTGCCTTGTAAGCGCTAGGCCGCGGGTTCGATTCCCGCCCGGAGCGGATTTTATCCTGATGGGATAATGTTCGTTCTCGGAACGGCTAGTTTTCTCCTATCCTGTCTTTTCTTTCTTCGATTTCGGGACGATAAGACGATAGCAGTTACAGTTCCCTCTGTCAAACCTCTTTAAAAAAATCAACTGATTCTAGCAGTATCTACTACTATGGTCGATCGATATCGTCTGAAACATATCCACACGATAAGGCCCTTCGCACGTTGGAAACGTAGTCGGGCGACTTTTAGTATCGCGTTGTCGCCTGGAAAACCAAACCTAGGTATATGAAAATGGTAGACTCGCTATCATTTTCATATAGGTTTCATATCCAAGTTACCAATCATTTCGGGGATGTCTACTCCCAAATGATAAAGAATATATATCAGTTTCATAGGTGGTTTGGTTTTTCAGGCGACTACGCGTTACTTATAAAAGTCGAGCGACTACGCTTCCAGTGTGCGACGGGTAAAACCTTTTTGTTCCATCGAATTCTTTCATCATGCCCAATTTATGTGGGATCTAGCCGATGTCGACTCTAACGTTCAACTCCAGTGTTTGGATCCACCTTTAGTTATTAACCTATCCCATATCCTGTATCGCTTAACAGTTTATCACGTATCACGTAATCACGTCTTTTGAACTCCGTCGAGCCTAGCTGGACTTTTGTTTCAGTTGGTTATTATGGATGTAAGCTTTTCTGTAGAAATTCATCGATCGAAATACCCTGACCATAGCGTAAGACTGTAAGACATTACTTTACAGATTTTGTGTCAGCAGTTCTTCCCTTGGCCATGATAAATGTTAATTTAATAGAATAGAATATACCTACCTACCCTGTTTATACTGCCAGAATGGGACTGAAAAGTTCCTTTATTCCCGCAGTCTAAACAAGATCTTATGCATTTGGTACAGAATAATTTTTGAAATAAGTAGAAATTAGTGATAGAGCATAGAGATTTTAGTGCCAAAACACGTTTTGAGGTCCCTAGAGCCCAAATCCAAAGTTTCAGCCATTGGTCCGTGTGTGTGTCTGTGTGTCTGTCTATAGGTACCTGGTTATGATAATGTAAAAAAGAGAGAAAAAATAATAATTAAATTACCTACCTTCGCATTTCGAATTAGGTTTACTAAATTTATTAACGAACAAATTTGACTAATCGAGTAATCAGTATTTAGCTATTTACCTACAGTACTTTTTTTTTACTTTCCTTATCCTATAGGAAGGAAAGTAATGTAATCGGGTCAAATTTTTGATGGTGAAATTTTAGTGCCAAAACACGTTTTGAGGTCCCTAGAGCCCAAATCCAATTCCAAAGTTTCAGCCATTGGTCCGTGTGTGTGTCTGTCTGTCTGTAAACAAAATATCTCGAGAACGGTAAGAGCTAGAGACTTGAAATCTATGTTGGATTTTACCAATATTTATTCAGTCATTAGAACTCCTGTTAAGCTAACAGCCAGTTAAGTTCCATTTAATTTGAACGGCTGGTTTTCTCCTATCCTGTCTTTTCTCTCTTCGATTTCGGGACGATAAGACCATAGCAGTTACAGTTCCCTCTGTCAAACCTCTTTAAAAAAAAATCAACTGATTCTAGCAGTATCTACTACTATGGTCGATCGATATCATCTGAAACATATCCACACGATAAGGCCCTTCGCACGTTGGAAACGTAGTCGGGCGACTTTTAGTATCGCGTTGTCGCCTGGAAAACCAAACCTATAGGTATATGAAAATGGTAGAGACTCTCTATCATTTTCATATAGGTTTCATATCCAAGTTACCAATCATTTCGGGGATGTCTACTCCCAAATGATAAAGAACATCAGTTTCATAGGTGGTTTGGTTTTTCAGGCGACTACGAAAAAAGTCGATCGACTACGCTTCCAGTGTGCGACGCGTAAAACCTTTTTGTTCCATCGAATTCTTTCATCATGCCCAATTTATGTGGGGTCTAGCCGATGTCGACTAACGTTCAACTCCAGTGTTTGGATCCACCTTTAGTTATTAACCTATCCCATATCCTGTATCGCTTAACAGTTTATCACGTATCACGTAATCACGTCTTTTGAACTCCGTCGAGCCTAGCTGGACTTTTGTTTCAGTTGGTTATTATGGATGTAAGCTTTTCTGTAGAAATTCAGGAACAAGAGTAGGAAGGCGGTCACGTTGAAGCACATGTAGTAGGTGAGAATTCTGTTCTGCTTGCAGCCAAACACCAGGAGACCCACCATTCTCCTATCCTGTCTTTTCTTTCTTCGATTTCGGGACGATAAGACGATAGCAGTTACAGTTCCCTCTGTCAAACCTCTTTAAAAAAATCAACTGATTCTAGCAGTATCTACTACTATGGTCGATCGATATCGTCTGAAACATATCCACACGATAAGGCCCTTCGCACGTTGGAAACGTAGTCGGGCGACTTTTAGTATCGCGTTGTCGCCTGGAAAACCAAACCTAGGTATATGAAAATGGTAGACTCGCTATCATTTTCATATAGGTTTCATATCCAAGTTACCAATCATTTCGGGGATGTCTACTCCCAAATGATAAAGAATATATATCAGTTTCATAGGTGGTTTGGTTTTTCAGGCGACTACGCGTTACTTATAAAAGTCGAGCGACTACGCTTCCAGTGTGCGACGGGTAAAACCTTTTTGTTCCATCGAATTCTTTCATCATGCCCAATTTATGTGGGATCTAGCCGATGTCGACTCTAACGTTCAACTCCAGTGTTTGGATCCACCTTTAGTTATTAACCTATCCCATATCCTGTATCGCTTAACAGTTTATCACGTAATCACGTCTTTTGAACTCCGTCGAGCCTAGCTGGACTTTTGTTTCAGTTGGTTATTGTGGATGTAAGCTTTTCTGTAGAAATTCAGAAACAAGAGTAGGAAGGCGGTCACGTTGAAGCACATGTAGTAGGTGAGAATTCTGTTCTGCTTGCAGCCAAACACCAGGAGACCCACCAGGTAGATCAGCATGATGATGAATTGACCCTGCGACAGGGAAACATTAAAATATTAGGGATCGGACAACTCTTTGTTTCAGTTTGCTCGTCCTGAAAGTCAAATCTGGATTACATGAGCTGGATTACACGAAGTATATATACAATGTACCTATACAAATACGTGTGAACATAATTGGCGTTCAATAAATTGCAATCCAGTTGAACAAAATGTAGGTACGTCCTTACAGCTACAACAATTGATTCTGGACTGGGCCAGTAGTAGTTCTAGACTAGACTAGAGGCGTTCAATAAATTACAATCCAGTTGAACAAAATGTAGGTACGTCCTTACAGCTACAACAATTTATTCTGGACTGGGCCAGTAGTAGTTCTAGACTAGACTAGACGTCTAGTATAGTCTAGACTATTAGACGAGTTTTCGTCAAATAACATTGAAGAAACTTTGAAAACGGGATACCATGTGAAGTACTAATTATTACCTACTAAAATAAGAGAATAGGTCTTCACTTAACTAAATAAATAATAAGTTTATTTAGTCAAGTGAAGACCTACATTCTCTTCTTGTTTTAGTATAACATTGAAGAGTTTGATTTTTGAAGGTTTGGTCAGAAGGACTTGCCTCCCTTTATGGCTAAATTATTACACAAGGCCGGAAAGCAGTCCAGCTACTGGAATTGTTTCTGCGCATTTCGTCAAATAATTTTCAAGACTATGTTGGACCCAGCCGAGGTTCAATCCCAGCCGAGGTATGGAATTTTATCCTCAATATAGTTTGAGAATTTGACCACAATAATAGTATTAGTAGCCTACTGCTGGAGTAAAGGGACTTTTCAGTCCTATTCGAGCAGTATAAATAAGCACTATTATTATTATTATTTAGCCTACTGCTGGAGTAAAGGGACTTTTCAGTCCTATGCGAGCAGTATAAATAAGCACTATTATTATTATTATTATTTTTTTTTCGGCGTTTTGACCTCAGATTTGGATTTTTCCCAACTTTTTACATAGGAATCGACCATTTTTTATAATTTTTACCCATTTGCAACTGCTCAATTGACAACGTGAAACATCAGTGCCCTAAATCACCAAAGTATGGAAAAGTATCTTACAAGTGTAATAGCCAATGGAAAAGCAGAATTTTGCGGGGTGTTAAGCTAACGGGCTGTTTGAGGCTGGAAAGGAGGTTGGTGAAATCAACCATCAAGAGTTAAATTACGGGGTGATAATTTTGGTTGCAAAAGCTCTCTAATATCAAGCCATATGGGTAGCATACATTTAAAATATTCACCTACACTACTCAGGTTTCTATGCATCCTCCCACAGTGCTCTGATGTGCCTATATTACCTACTTATTATCAAATCGGTAACGCTCAATAATTTTATAGTCCTGATCAACCAGATACGATAATACGTCACTTGATCTCAATTTACAAGGGAAAACAGGTATGCAATACCTATAATTATCTACATACCATACCATACCAAATGGCACTACAGCCCGGGGTGGGCCTTGGCCTCCTCAACTATCCTCCTCCACTCAACTCTGTTGTTCACCGCATCTCTCCATCCTCTCACTTAGCTTGTTACGGGCAGCAAAATCAGTTAGGTATTCTCCATTTTTGTTGTTATAGTCGTGCAGTGTATGATGTCCTGCTACATCTGCTTGATTTTCAAGGCGTCCAATCTGTGCGTTAAAATCGCCCATAATAATTTTTATATCATAGCTTGAGATTTGAGATACGGTTTTATCTAATTCTTCGTAGAAAATCTCTTTTTCTTCATCAGATTTCTCCTCTGTAGGCGCATGTACTGATCTGGATTTGTGTTGGTAGGATTTGCGTCAGGCACATTCTCTTCAGGATAATTTTTGTTTAGCAGGTTTTTAAAATGATTAGTCCACCTTTCTATCACCTTTCTTTCATCAGTTTCTATCGTACCATTTTTGTTTCTGCATCCTTGTGTTCTTGGTTGAAAACTTCCCTTAATTCTTCGCATTGCCGCATAAAATTTTCTATCTTCTCCTTGGTTGTTTAGTTCTTCAATCTCTTGTATTTGTTCAGTCATACTATCTTTCTTTTTCTTCTTTAAAACCCTCTTGGCTTCCTTTCTCAGCTTCTTATATGCTTCACAATTATTCCTTGTACTCCTTGACAACATTACGTTTCTTGCTTGGTTCTTTTTGTCTATGATATCGCGACATTCCCGATCAAACCAAGTGCTGTTGCGTTCTCTTCTTTTTTCACCAACTGTGTTTTTTGCCGCTTCCAGTATAGCACGCTTTGTTTGTTCCCATTTCTCCTCTGTCGTTTTTCCTTCTCCTGCTCTCACTTCATCTTTTTCTAGGTTTTCTCTTACAGTTTCTTGATACAGGGTTAGTGCGTTATTATCATTTTTTAACCTGCATGTATCCCATTTTGCTCGTTTTGTTCGCTTCAGATTTTGTAGCACAGCCAATCTTTCCCTCATTGTTGCTTTCACTAGATAGTGATCTGAATCAACATTTGGTCCCCTGTATGCTCTTACGTCAGTAATGGATGAATAGTGTCTTTTGGATATCAGGACATGATCAATTTGATTGACTTCAGGTCTTCCAGGTATTTTCCAGGTTCCTAAATGAATTTTCTTGTGTGGAAAGGATGTACTTCTGATGAAAAGCTTGTTACGGGCAGCAAAATCAGTTAGGTATTCTCCATTTTTGTTGTTATAGTCGTGCAGTGTATGTTGTCCTGCTACATCTGCTTGATTTTCAAGGCGTCCAATCTGTGCGTTAAAATCACCCATGATAATTTTTATATCATAGTTTGAGATTTGAGATACGGTTTTATCTAATTCTTCGTAGAAAATCTCTTTTTCTTCATCAGATTTCTCCTCTGTAGGCGCATGTACTGACACAATACTGATGTTTCTGAATTTTCCTCTTAGACGGATCACACATATCTTATCACTGACATTGTTGTATTCCATGATACTATCCCTGATTGTTTTGCTGATGATAAAGCCCGTACCCATTTGTCCAGTTCTTTTTTGCGGTCCACTGTAGATAATACTAAATTCTCTTTTATCAATTTTACCTTGCCCCTGCCACCTTATTTCTTGTAGTGCAATAATATCGATATGGTGTTTAATCATCTCGTTTGCCACCTCCTGCATCTTGCCTGCTTGAAGTAATGTTCGTACATTCCAGGTGGCAAATTTTAAATCTGTAGCGTCAAGTCCTTTCCGTTTTCGATTACTCGAGTCCATGAATTTGTCCTTATTTCGTAGCCAGCTCAACGATCCATTTTTGTTCCGAGGCAACTGTTGAGGTTTCGTAACAATTTGCCCCGCAGGGCGTTTTACAACATCGGGTGGTTAACCCTACGATCAACCCCCAACCTGGAGGACCAGGTCAGTGTTTTAAGTCCACTGACAAGACATATTTTCACGCAGTATAGTGTTATATTTTACTGCGCTACTTCCTGGGACGTTGCGGATACGTGCAACCAGCCAGGGTCAATTATCTACTCATCTCAGAATTTGGGTTCCGTAATTTTTATTTTTTATGAAGTTGTTCTCCCTATACTGGTTCAATTCTGAAGGTAGATAAATAGGTAGATAGGCATTGTGAACGGGTTGGCACGTGTCTTGTTAATGGAACATTTCGGAAAAGGCTGAACTTCATCCCCAGAAGTTCAGGAAGCCCTAACAACAGGGTACATACGTACCAACTCAAGTCTAGGTATAACAATAACTTATCCTGAGTACCTACCCATGAGTAGACTTGTTGCCAAAACCTACACTACATAAACTTTACCAGATGAATTTAACGTCACCAAATGTGTTCTATCCCCCAACAGACTTAGTACGATAAGATTGGTGCCCCTATGTATGCCCAATCTCATCACACGGTATCGGCAACACGCCAGGCCAAGTTCCAGTAAGCACGCCTGTGTATCACGAACCAATTCAACCGATATTTCCTAAAGAACTTTTTTTTAGATTGTACCTCGGTACCGCTTTCGCATTACTTCAAGGCCCCAAAGAACTTACCAGCTGGATTTTGGTCATGTACTTCTTCCACCAAATGTACTTCTGGAACTGAGGTCCCAATGCGGCCACCAAGTAATAGAAGTACATCATCACATGGACAGCAGAGTTCATGAAACCAATGAATAGTCCTTGCTCACCTGAAAACCAAATTTTGTTTTGTTTGATGGAAATTGAATAGCGTTACCCGAGTTGTATTCGATTATGTGAAATTTAATTGAGTCAAGCATGGATGAACGGTCTGACAGACCCAGGTCTGAAGCTTTTCCCCGCCACATACATAGGTACGTTCCGATTTTCTGACCGCAATCTGAGAGACCGAGGTCTGTCAGACAGTCTTAGCGTGACGCCACATACGTTCCTACTGTCTGACAGACCTAAGTCTGTCAGATCGCGGTCTGAGCGTGAGTGACGCGGGCATAAGATTTTCTGACCGCAATCTGAGAGACCGAGGTCTGTCAGACGGTCTTAGCGTGACGCCACATACGTTCCTACTGTCTGACAGACCTAAGTCTGTCAGATCGCGGTCTGAGCGTGAGTGACGCGGGAATAACCATGAGGGAAATACTATACCAATACGAATCTAGTAGGAGACTTACCTTGGACATATTTGAGGTAACCCCACGTTGAGAAGGCCATAATGGAATGATGATAGACATGAAGGGCAGTGATTTGATTGTTCTTTTTCCGCAGCACGAAGAAAACCTGAAATGCAACACAAGTGACATATAAATGGGGATATATTTGGAAAATTCTCCAGAAAGTACCTATTGAGATGCAAATTTTAAAACTAGACCACCTATCTTTAGTGAACTTTCTTGTGATTAGGTGATTACTAAAAGCATCTAGTAGCCCAACATTAATATCTGGTATACAATAACTTTCTTCAATAGTTCCTTGAAAAGATTTTGCTCAATTTACATAAATACCACCTTCATGCTAAAAGTGGATTTCAATCTTTCAGTCATTCGTCATTGGATATTTGGCTTACCGTGTCAAGCAGCTCAACGACTTTGGCGAAGAAATAATACCAGCCCGAGCTGTAAACCTGAAAAACAAAGCAAACATTGCAGTGGATGTTATGAATTCCGATGAAAATAAGGAGTACGAAAGCTACCCCATGGCAATGCTTCCACGATCAGAATACTCATAATCAGAAATTCGGAACTGAATCTGTTCAAGGTAGCCAAAACCAAATGTCAGCCCAAAGCAATCACCCTACTTAGGGCTGATTGAGAGGCTGACGAAAAACGCTTACCCCATGGTAGGGCTATATCCAGGATTTTGTCAAGGGGGGGGGGTCCAAACAGTGATATACCGCCCCCTCCTCCCTGAATACGGCCCTGTCCCCATATGAAAATCAGCATCTGACCTAATAAGTCCATGTGGCTTTTGATTTTTGGCTTTGGTCAGGCTTTGTTATGGTGTTATCCTGTTGTAATACATAGGGTTACAATGAGCTCTTGTGGAAAACTACCCCATGCTAAAGGGCTATATCCAGGATATTGTCAAGGGGGGGGGGCTGAGGGTGCAAACAGTGATATACCGCCTCCTCCTCCCTGAATACGGCCCTGTCCCCATATGAAAATCAGCATCTGACCTAATAGGTCCACGTGGCTTTTGATTTTTGGCTTTGGTCAGGCTTTGTTATGGTGTTATCCTGTTGTAATACATAGGGTTACAATGAGCTCTTGTAGTAAAAATATTCGAAAACTATATCAACATAGATTATTATGAACGCACCATCCTAATAGCAGGTATCCTAACGATTTGTCAACAGAGTTCTACTCAACAGCTAATCCCGTTTTCATAATTGGTTCAAGTTTGTGAAATATCCGGTGTGTCACATTGACTTTGCAATCGCGACATTGTTCCCCACATTGCCCTATGCAATTACGCGTCGAGCCGTTTTATGCAAATAAAATTACAAACAAACAAACAGAGATCCCAAGTTAAGTAAAACCATGTAAAAATGTGCATTATGCATATAACTTGTAAAGGTTTCCAGGTCGAGAGTCAACGCTCGGTCTTGAGCTGTGTCAATGTCGTCGAGGCAGTGTACGGTTTCAGTCGATCGACGGCGTTGCCTATGTGTGGACACAGATTCAGAGGCGGACCGAATAATGACAAACTTACCAAATACATAACGTCGTCATCATGATGCCTGGGTAGAGGGGCGCAAATATATTTCCAGGACATACCCGATTTCCTCGATTCCAGCTCTAAAACCTGAAAAGTGATTTCCAAGTTGAAAAATAAATTTGATGTTTAAGAAGATTCAGCAATAAAGGGTATTTTAAGGAATGCGAATCCGGAGAATAAAGGGTATTTTAAGGCATGCGAATCCGGAGAATAAAGGGCATTTTAAGGAATGCGAATCCGGAGAATAAAGGGCATTTTAAGGAATCCGAATCCGGAGAATAAAGGGCATTTTAAGGAATGCGAATCCGGAGAATAAAGGGCATTTTAAGGAATGCGAATCCGGAGAATAAAGGGCATTTTAAGGAATGCGAATCCGAAGAATAAAGGGCATTTTAAGGAATGCGAATCCGGAGAATAAAGGGCATTTTAAGGAATGCGAATCCGGAGAATAAAGGGCATTTCAAGGAATGCGAATCCGGAGAATAAAGGGCATTTTAAGGAATGCGAATCCGGAGAATAAAGGGCATTTTAAGGAATGCGAATCCGGAGAATAAAGGGCATTTTAAGGAATGCGAATCCGGAGAATAAAGAGCATTTTAAGGAATGCGAATCCGGAGAAAAAAGTACAAAGGAAACGTGAAGTAAGAAGGAGATATAAAAACAAACAAAAAATTGCAATCAAAACAATTGGAATGAAAAACTTAATGGAGTGTACTGTAACTGATACAGGGTTAGTGCGTTATCATCATTTTTTAACCTGCATGTATCCCATTTTGCTCGTTTTGTTCGCTTCAGATTTTGTAGCACAGCCAATCTTTCCCTCATTGTTGCTGGGAGGAAAAAGTACAAAGAAAACGTGAAGTAAGAAGGAGATATAAAAACAAACAAAAAATTGCAATCAAAACAATTGGAATGAAAAACTTAATGGAGTGTACTGTAAGCTTCTTGAGCTTTTTCAGATTGAAAACTTTTTAATGCGTAAGAATCCTCTACTTAGAGGGTTCCAGGAGGGTGGGCTCAAAGTTTAATAGCGAAGAAATTGAGGTATCTACTATCTATCTACGTATTTTGGGCTGATAAAAACTTGGAAATAACAAAATTGTGTTGTTATTACTTTATCAAAGGAAAGAAATTGATAGGTGTTTTAACATACATGAAGACTACGAGTATAAGCAATAGACTAGACGATTTGATTTTATTGCAATACAGCACAAGGGTCATATGCACTTATAACAATGACATTCCTTTTCGAAAAATAATCGCACATAACCTTGTTCATGATCTACAATGTTAGATAGTAGATAAGTATTAGGTAGGTATATTATATTGATATCGTCACGTCATATACTCGTAAGTAGGTATAGCTTGTTTACAGTCAAATTTTTTACTTTCCTTATTGCATCTTGCGATTTCGACCAGACGCGAAGGTTGATTTAACGTAGAGATGTGTAAAGAGTGGGTGAGTCAAAAAAGAAGCACTCTTTTCAGAGGACTCTCAATGAATGAGTCAGATCCTTTAAATATGTAACGCACAATTATTAGGATCTGACTCAGTAACTGGACTAGTCCAATGAAAAGATTAGTAGATTAGTTCTTTTTTATTTAGCTTACTCAATCTTTACAATCTCTAGTCTAAGGCCAGGCACTCACTATCAGGTAGACCTGACAGGTATAGCTGAAAAGGTCCGCCCTCAGGTCTACCTGATAGATAGTGGCTGGCCTAGGAATAAAGACGGTGACTTACCACTTTGACGACTGCCCAACACAGGCCAATACTATACACCACTTGGATAGCGTTGTACAAAATGAGAACGTACTTCAAGTCAATTGGCTTGCGATTTTCCATCCATTGAGGGCCGAGTTTGAGGACAAAGTACAGATAGAAGGCGACTATACTTGATATGGGCCATATCGAGCTCATGAGGAACCATGAGTTGATGAGAGGCACTGGAAAAGATGACAAAATGTATAATCATTTCTAAGTGTTGTCAAAATTGAAAAATTTCAAAAAGCTGAAGAATAATAGGTACTGTCTCAATTGATCAAAATATGATAAATTTCATGATTAAAGAAGATAGGTAGGAATATTCATCCAATTCTTCAACAACTTTGAATAAGACACGAAGAACAAACGAAGCGTTTATAACAGTGAATGGGGAAGTAGGTACGTACTCCAGTACCCCATATACCAACTGTAGCGGGAGCGGGATTTGAACCAACGAACTTTGCAAAACACGTCAAGTATGATGACCACTCAGCCGTGAATTTCGAATGACCTTGAGAAATGAAGCTTACAGTCAATACCATCTTGTCATTACCCAAACACTAGTTTTTAGTTGTCTGCTGTGAAGACAGCATGGTACTCGGTATGTTGAAATCCTCTAATGTAATTATAATATCAAAACTGTTACAGTGTTACATAAGTCACTTTCCTTCCAGCACTGTTCCTCCTGAGACTAGGACAATTAGTAGGTAACTAGGTGCTCCCCATGACACAAGATATAACTTTCTTCCTAGTCATACCCAAAATATTGATGCCAGTAGTTGGGTTCAAAACAATAGAACACAGATTGACACCTATAGGTACATACCTAAGCCTACGTAACGGTTATGATCTGGGTTCCAAAAGAATCTTGTTGTAAATCCAAGATGTGGAATTATAGGTAGGTACATTATGTCTAACTGGGGTTACTGGGGGAAAAATTGGAAAGGGGAAATGAAGGCAACCAAAGAACTTCAAAATATTACTATTCAAAAACCCTCTTGTACAGACAAGATACACTACAGTAGGTACTTTAGCTACAAGATATATCAAATACCTACCTAGTAGTTCAGGAATAATTAGTCATATATATATATATATATTTATATTGTGTATCCAAGTAGTCTGAAAAAATGTATTTCAAAGTTTTTCCATAGTATTGTAGGTAATCTCGTTAAGGACAGCCAAACTACTATCCACGTCACGTGAGCTCACATGACGTGACGTGATTTACACCAGCAGACTTCCTTTGCTAATATTTACTCCCCTGCTGAATTAAGAAGACGCAAGTCATACTAAGCGACTACAAGTAGGTACTGTAGGTACAGGTAGTCGTTTTCGTTTCAACCTATCATCTAGCTCAGGGAAAATAAATTTGATGGTACAGTTTATATAAAACGAGTTTTATTCGTCTAAATCCAGATTTGAGCGGGTGTGAAGCTTCTGGAGGTTTGATTCATTTGTTCGAGAGGAGACCTTTAAGGTACCTATGTCTAAACTTAGGTGTATTATAATCTGCCAATTTTCTCTTCCATACCGTATTTTGGTATTGGTATAAGTAGGGCCATCGGCTTTATGTCTAAACTTAGGTGTATTATAATCTGCCAATTTTCTCTTCCATACCGTATTTTGGTATTGGTATAAGTAGGGCCATCGGCTTTAAACGCCCTATGTCACTGCGACCTGATTAGATCTCTTGTGACCTTCCCTTTATTAATCTAAAAGAGCCCTAGACTTCAATATCCTGTGATTGATCTTAGTTAACATGACCAATACACCTGTGGTGTCAAAGTTTTGCTTCTTACCATAGGAAATTGCCAGATTATAATACATGTCGCTCCACCATTATTTGTTGTTTTGCAGACGGAAGGCCCCGGGTTGAACTCTCGATTCGACCAAAACTTTCCTCTCAGTTGACGTTGGTTGTTGTTTTTGTTGTTGTTGTTGTTCTTCTTCTTCTTCTTCTTCTTCTTCTTCTTCTTCTCCTTCTCCTTCTTCTTCCTTCGCCTCTTCTCTTCTTCCTGTTTCTCCTTCTTCTTATCAAAAATAAATGGACAAGAGATAATAATCTAGCAACTGATGTTTATTACTTGTAACTATCAATATGTACAAAAATGCCCTATCCTATTAAATATTGAAGCAGTCGGCGGCAGCAGTTAGGTATAGCACCTTCTTCTTCCTTCGCCTCTTCTCTTCTTCTTGTTTCTCCTTCTTCTTATCAAAAATAAATGGACAAAAGATAATAATCTAGCAACACTGTTTATTACTTGTAACTATCAATATGTACAAAAATGCCCTATCCTATTAAATATTGAAGCAGTCGGCGGCAGCAGTTAGGTATAGCACGTTGAATCCTCCAGAAACTCCAGTTCCCAACTGATCTCTGAAGTTAGGCAGCGTTCAGCGTGGTTGTTACCTGGACGGGTGACCGTCCGGGCATGTTCAAATATACATTATCACTATTGCACGGATTATGTCATCAGTCACTACAATGTTGCTAAGAACGTCAGGTGGGTGTCTGTCACATATTTGGCATACCTCTCCCATCTCTGAATTCTCGGGGTATACCAAACACATTCATCATTCTGGCGGAAAGCAGCATGAGGTCTCTTCTAACGCCTCTTTGAGTCGTCATGGTAACCAGTAACCAGTGACGGCATGTGGCGTAGCTATTGTTTATCATCTTATATGGTGGACTCTAGTGACAAGTATAGTTGCTACACAACTACACTCGTGTACAGAAAAAAAATGAGACAAATTGATTTAGAACTTTTCCAATATCGACAATTTTACCATTAATGGAGCCAATCAGATAACCAAAGACAGTACAAAGACAACAACAATACAACTCTAATTTGGTACCACAAAATTTTGTATGTACCTACCTCAAAATTTTGAAAATATTTTCAAGATATTCAGAAAAGGCTGTCAGAGTAGCAGGGCCAGTTTGATAAATTTCTTATGATTTTTCCATGTCATTCTCTCCCTCCCTCCTTCTCTCTCTCTCTCCCTCCCTCTCTCTCTCATTTAACGCAAGACAAGGTAATATTTGGGAGTTTTGACATCTCCACCAATATGTCGAAATTTTCCCTCACTTCCCACAGACCATAAAATCGGGCTTAGTATTGAGAAACAATGAACTTTTTTTACAAAGCAAGGTTATCAGATTGCACTCGCAGGATATGCTGTCATCTTCCGAACACAACTTTCTTTCATTTGTCAAGTGTGTGGGGTGTGGGGAATAAAAAGTGCATTGTAATTTAAATATTAATGTCATTAAATTTCTCACATGGTCAGAGGGGGAGAACGAGGGTCGACATGCGACCTTTTGATAAAGGCTGTTGTTTGCCTCTTAGGTTTGTAAAAAAAAAAAAAAAAAAAAAAAAAAAAAAAAAAAAAAAAAAAAACACACAAAAACACACAAGAAGGAAAAACTAAATCCAAATTTGACGAGTTTTTTTTTTTTATTCACACAACAAAACAGTACAACCTACCTATGTATACCTACACTTCTTATCTGTATGGAAAAAAATCGTCAATTAGCAATAACCCTGTCAAAAAATACCGAAAAGGTACGTACCTATCTATTTATAGGTTCCACAGCCCACAGCACATATACATACGTCCAATACTCTGTGAAGAGCTCCTCTTAAATTGGTGTTTCGTAAATACCTACCTCTTTCGTCGCAAAGTAACCATTTCTCGTGCAATACGTAGGTAGGTACTGTAAGACTAAAACAGTAAATATGTACCTACTTAATGTACTTACTTACTACCTAATTATTTTGTTTTTGACATTAAAAAGGTAATTTCAACTGAACAAGGTCAACGAAAGTACTCTCTCGTACTTATCTACCAACTCAGCTTCTGTGTCAGTGTGTCATCTTGCACAAACTGATTACATTATGTTGGATTTCACCAATATTTATTCAGTCATTAGCATTAGAACTCCTGTTAAGCTAACAGCCAGTTAAAGTCCATTTAATTTGTATTGCCTTAACTGGGGTGTTAAGCTAACGGGCTGTTTGAGGCTGGAAAGGAGGTTGGTGAAATCAACCATCAAGAGTTAAATTAACAGGGTGCTAATTTTGGTTGCAAAAGCTCTCTAATATCAAGCCGTATGGGTAGTATACATTCAAAATATTCACCTACTTTATATTATTTGTAAAATAGTGTTTTCAAATACCTATAGGAACTTTATGACAACTAGGTCATTCTCCCATTATTTTTTAAATTGTTCAGCCCGGAAAGACCTTGTCCTTCATTTGTCGCATCACTGGTTGATCCGATATTCTTCCCCCTGTACGTATAGTATACAGGTTTCTATGCATCCTCCCACAGTGCTCTGATGTGCCTATATTACCTACTTATTATCAAATCGGTAACGCTCAATAATTTTATAGTCCTGATCAACCAGATACGATAACACGTCACTTGATCTCAATTTACAAGGGAAAACAGGTATGCAATACCTAACTATCTACTCATCTCAGAATTTGGGTTCCGTAATTTTTATTTTTTTATGAAGTTGTTCTCCCTATACTGGGTCAATTCTGAGGGTAGATAAATAGGTAAATGGCATTGTGGACGGGTTGGCACGTGTCTTGTTTTAATGGAACATTTCGGAAGAGGCTGAACTTCATCCCCAGAAGTTCAGGAAGCCCTAACAACAGGGTACATACGTACCAACTCAAGTCTAGGTATAACAATAACTTATCCTACGTACCTACCCATGAGTAGACTTCTTGCCAAAACCTACACTACATAAACTTTACCAGATGAATTTAACGTCACCAAATGTGTTCTATCCCCCAACAGACTTAGTACGATAAGATTGGTGCCCCTATGTATGCCCAATCTGATCACACGGTATCGGCAACACGCCAGGCCAAGTTCCAGTAAGCATGCCTGTGCATCACGAACCAATTCAGCCGATTTTTCCTAAAGAACTTTTTTTTAGATTGTACCTCGGTACCGCTTTCGCATTACTTCAAGGCCCCAAAGAACTTACCAGCTGGATTTTGGTCATGTACTTCTTCCACCAAATGTACTTCTGGAACTGAGGTCCCAATGCGGCCACCAAGTAATAGAAGTACATCATCACATGGACAGCAGAGTTCATGAAACCAATGAATAGTCCTTGCTCACCTGAAAACCAAATTTTGTTTTGTTTGATGGAAATTGAATAGCGTTACCCGAGTTGTATTCGATTATGTGAAATTTAATTGAGTCAAGCATGGATGAACGGTCTGACAGACCCAGGTCTGAAGCTTTTCCCCGCCACATACATAGGTACGTTCCGATTTTCTGACCGCAATCTGAGAGACCGAGGTCTGTCAGACAGTCTTAGCGTGACGCCACATACGTTCCTACTGTCTGACAGACCTAAGTCTGTCAGATCGCGGTCTGAGCGTGAGTGACGCGGGCATAACCATGAGGGAAATACTATACCAATACGAATTTAGTAGGATCTAGTACGAATCTAGTACAAATACGAATCTAGTTGTTGTTGTTGTTGTTGTTGTAGCGGCTTTAGCTTTCGCCGAATGGCGATAGCAGAATAAAGAAAAGATGTCTTTTTGTATCTGCTATACACCGGGGTGATGGTCTCTAGCTCTAGCCATGTTAATTTGGCTGGCTCGTCCTGAACCGCAGTCAACCATCGTGAGGACTTGTGCTTGGTCTTTAAAAGCAGAGAGAACCCTTTGAAGAACTGCCAGCTTGCTAGGCTGGTTAGTAAGTGTTTGAACGGAGTGAGTGTAAAGGGATTTGTAAGCAGTAAGTTAGTAAAAGAGAATCTAGTAATCTAGATTTACCTTGGACGTATTTGAGGTAACCCCACGTTGAGAAGGCCATAATGGAATGATGATAGACATGAAGGGCAGTGATTTGATTGTTCTTTTTCCGCAGCACGAAGAAAACCTGAAATGCAACACAAGTGACATATAAATGGGGATATATTTGGAAAATTCTCCAGAAAGTACCTATTAAGATGCAAATTTTAAAACTAGACCACCTATCTTTAGTGAGCTTTCTTGTGATTAGGTGATTACTAAAAGCATCTAGTACCTTCATGCTAAAATTGGATTTCAATCTTTCAGTCATTCGTCATTGGTTATTTGGCTTACCGTGTCAAGCAGCTCAACGACTTTGGCGAAGAAATAATACCAGCCCGAGCTGTAAACCTGAAAAACAAAGCAAACACAGACTTAGTCTTAATGTATGGTATCCCGCCGGCTCGCCGTGGTGCGGTGCCGAAAAATACCTAATAGGTAAGTACCTATACGAATTTGCAATACTCACCTTTCTCTAACTTTATAGGTAGATACCTACTTTATCCCAATACTTATCAGTAGCTAGAGGTTCTATTAATAACTACCTACAGCTAAATACTTACTTATCTATGTATATTGTATAGGTATATCTACAAATATACCGATCTACAACTAAATACCTACCTATCTGGAGTAATACCGACGTACAGCACTAGGTATAGAGGTACTTTGCTGGTCTGAATTTTGCATGTTTAATTACTTTTAGGTCTTCGAACTTTCTCTTTACCTACATTTTTATCGACTAAAACTTGGTCAGAATTATTTGTCTATTCCTCATTATTATTCGTAATTTATTGATGAATTTGGCTCAATATTATAGATTTGTGGCCACAATAGGTAGTCCTGTACCCATTTGCTTTCAACGCATGTTCATAATAAGTACCTAAGTATAGATAGATTATAGATACGCGAGTAGCGAGTAGGTACACAAATATGGCTGATAGTGATAACGGATCTTATAAGACAGAGAATTCAGCAGGTATCTCACAGGATATACACAAAATCTATGATTGCAAATAGGTACCTACCTACCTAACTAAAAGAAAAAAAAATCTCATAAGACACAGAAAAGACACAATTAAATCGATACAAATCTCGATTGCTTATTATGACACAAATCAAACACACGTTTGTCTGGTGTGAACATCACACGACTTTCTATTACATTTGAGTACCGAACCCGCAACTTCTCAACTGTAAGTCAGAGAGTGCTAAAAGTAGCACCATTCGATTCCGCGTGAAAAATCACATGGGATTGACTATTTACTTGCTTATTTGGTAACGGTTCACGAATAAAAGGGAAATTTGTCGACACATGGAAGTATCGAACCCGCAACTTCTCAACCGTAAGTCAGACAGTACTACAAGTAGCACCATTCGATTCGGCGTGAAAAATCACATTGATTAGAATATTCACATCCGAATGACCAAAGGTTTTCTATGTCTCTTACCGTTTTTACGAAATAAGGGTTAAGCAACAGTGACTTTGGTTAATATCAGGATGGGTGACTATCTGATTTTTACCAAATTGTTACAGTCGCGTCCTTGTACCATACCGGGATAGCATACCAAATTTCATTGCTTTACGACAAACTGTTCTTGAGATATTTTGTTCACAACCTTTTCAACATTTTCCACGAAATGAGGGTTAAGTAACAATTACTTTGGTTAATATCTGGATGGGTGACTGTCCGATTTTTACCAAATTGTTACAGTCGCGTCCTTGGACCATGCCGGGATAGCATACCAAATTTCATTTCTCTACGATAAACCGTTCTTGAGATATTTTGTTCACAACTATTTACTTTTTCCCATTTAAACCTGTAGTACGTACGTACGTACGTTCGTACGTACGTACGTTACGTACGTACGTACGTTACGTACAGACCATGGGCTAAAAACCACTTTTTTGGAATCAGGGGACCCCAAAACGGATATTTCCACCCATTTCCCGATTTTGAAAATTTGGACCGATTGCAATACTTTCATTACTAGTATAGCTCCGCTATACTGTAGTAATAGAAAGTAAAAAAATCTCATAAGACACAGAAAAGACACAATTAAATCGATACAAATCTCGATTGCTTATTATGACACAAATCAAACACACGTTTGATTCAATGCCTACTTCATTGAAATAATTAAAATACCCGGTGATCACCTCAGCATGTAATCGGAGTTTTAATTGTTCCATTAACCAGTGCCGAATCAATTTGTAGCACCTATGCTACACATTGTCGTACAGACGTGAAATGGACCTTACTGTAATCTTATCATTGTAACAAAAGCTTCCTTTTCTGTCCATCAAAGTCAGATGTCCTATCTTGGCAAAGTGTTTGGCTTTTACCTAGGATCATAAAAGATACTGTCTCACACACCACGTATGTAGAGATTGTAGATTGTAGGTAAGTAGGTATATCAAAACTTTGAAGAGTTTGAAACCTGACAAAATCGCCTCTGTTTGCCCAAGGACGATATGTATCCGTGTATCGTAGCTTGATAGAATTCTCTGAAAATCATAACGAAGATCTCAGCACCGCCACGATGCCCTTTAAAGTAGATACTTGTCTGGAAGGATATGGAATATCGGATATCAGAGATACGTGTAACATCATGGTCTTGTTTCCGCACATTAGGCAATCTGCCCAGAACCAGCAACCTACAACATCACCACATGCAGTTCCAATAATTTCTGAAGCTATCTTAGAGGGTAAGTAGGTATATCAAAACTTTGAAGAGTTTGAAACCTGACAAAATCGCCTCTGTTTGCTCAAGGGCGATATGTATCCGTGTATCGTAGCTTGGTAGAATTCTCTGAAAATTATAACGAAGATCTCAGCACCACCACGATTTAAAGTAGATACTTACTTGTCTGGAAGGATATGGAATATCGGATATCAGAGATACGTGTAACATCATGGTCTTGTTTCCGCACATTAGGCAATCTGCCCAGAACCAGCAACCTACAACATCACCACATGCAGTTCCAATAATTTCTGAAGCTGAAGCTATTTTTTAGAGGAACAAAACTGAGAACAAAACTTCTCGTCTCCTGTACGGTAGGTACCAATATTTGCTCACTAAATTTCTTTTAAAAGGTTCGGTAATTTCGGTCCTACTCCTATGGTACTCCCTGCTCACTCATGAGAACCTTCCTAAATGTCCTGACTGTGTTCCATTCATACAGTACCTACTTACGTGCCAACCAATTTTTTAGAGGAACAAAACTTCTCGTCTCTTGTACGGTAGGTACCAATATTTGCTCACTAAAATTTTTTTTAAAGGTTAGGTAATTTCGGTCCTACTGCTATGGTACTCCCTGCTCACTCATGAGAACCTTCCTAAATGTTCTGACTGTGTTCCATTCATACAGTACCTACTTACGTGCCAACCAAAGTCCTATCACAAAGTCGAAAAACTTCAACCCTACTGGAAGTAGAACCCTGGACCTCCGGCACACAAGAACAGTAATGCACCACGGATGTAACTTTGTTAATTTTTTGTCACATTCCAGCGTGTGTTATACTGTCCTCAGTTCCTGTATGACTCGCATGAATAATTGACGAGAAGAAAGTTTCAGCAACTTTGCGGATATAGAGTGTGTCCTGAAGAAGATGGTGTAACGACGAGGTGAATCAAATGTTATCGAGGCAGTATGGACGGTTTAGTTGACATCGATCGATGGCGATCTACGGCCGGGCAACTATATGTGGAAACACCTTAATAAATACGAGACCTTAAAATGTCCGTCGCTCCAATCACGCTGCTCCACTCCTTTTGGAACGATCGTCAGTGGCCAGCTTAAATCCGAAGAAAACAATGATGGGTCGAGTCCCATCACTGGTCATGGGACATTTGGAACATATAGGGACAATGGACAAATGACGGATCAATTCCCATAATGACAGTTTCACACTGTTTACTGGGCAGTTGTGGTCAGCGGTGACAGTTTACTGGGAAGGTAGTTCTTCATTATCAAAGAAAACAATGATGGGTCGAGTCCCATCACTGGTCATGGGACATTTGGAACATATAGGGACAAATGACGGGTCAATTCCCATAATGACAGTTTCACACTGTTTACTGGGCAGTTGTGGTCAGCGGTGACAGTTTACTGGGAAGGTAGTTCTTCATTATCCAACCCTGGACCTCCGGCACACAAGAACAGTAATGCACCACGGATGTAACTTTGTTAATTTTTTGTCACATCCCAGCGTGTGTTATACTGTCCTCAGTTCCTGTATGACTCGTATGAATAATTGACGAGAAGAAAGTTTCAGCAACTTTGCGGATATAGACTGCCTTGTTATGTTGGAAGGAATGTGTTGTCTAAAGCCCTCTCGATGTCAAAAGAAAGACGAGAGAGGTTTTGCGAGTTATTCTCTCTCCGTGCATGTTTGATCTGTGTAAACCGCAACATTGTTACATATTAATCGTTATGCTAAGTACTTTGGTTATTGTGTGCGTGTTGCCTGATTCTTTTATGCTAAGTACATCGTTAGAACACTTTGTATAACACGAGAGCCATGCAGACTATGTTGTGTGTAGGCAGAACTGTTTCGTGTAGACGCTTTTAATTTTGTCTAATTTAGTCATTCAATTGATCAAATCGTTCGGGTACTCGAGATTTTAGCACCTTTAACAATACAACCGGATAGTATGCAAGATGTTTGGCCTGCATTTTATGCATTAGGTATGCATTTATTTAATGCATTTTGCCATTCTTACGGGGCCCAGAATATGCGTTTTTATTATGAATCATTTTTGAATGGGAATAATTATTTTGGAGTCGTGAGTGTTCCCATAAATATGGTTGGTCCTTCCTGTTTACATGTGATTCTAGTCTTTATTTAGGTATGTACCTACTCTGATGGTCCGTACGTATACATAATTATGTATGTATTAGTTATTAGTTACCTATGGCTTGATATACAGTGTATTGTTGGATTAGGTAGTGCCTACTTGCCTATAGTTATTTAAAGTACCTGTCTGGATTAGTTACCTATGGCTTGATATACAGTGTATTGTTGGATTAGGTAGTGCCTACTTGCCTATAGTTATTTAAAGTACCTGTCTGGATTCAGATCAAAGTGACAAATATGGGAATTAGAGGAACAAGGAAGTTCCGAGGGGTTGATTGTGAAGATGTGGCGGGGATGTTCCAGTCTTGACGATTGACAATAATTTCTAATTTTCTCTGCACAACTCTTTATTCTGAAAGCTCATCTTTTTTCCTCCTGATCCTTCTCAGATTCTCCTAAGTAGGCGTTCCACAACGAAGAACCGACCATCGCCTAGTACCGACCCAAGAGAAACAGCGGGGATGTTCCAGTTTTGATGACTAATAGCAATTTCTAATTTTTTGATCACAACGTTTTATTCTAAAAGCTCATTTTTTTTCCTCCTGATCCTTCTCAGATTCTCCTAAGTAGGCGTTCCACAACGAAGAACCGACCATCGCCTAGTACCGACCCAAGAGAAAATAAACAAACCATTATGCTAATGAATAGAAGCGTCATCAACGGAGCCTTGACCATATTACCGATCCTCGCAGAAAATAAAGAAATGGAGCTATTTTTTCTGCGGATGGTCGATGGTTTCGGTGAGGCCGAGGGTCAGTGGTCTATATATGGGCGTAGTTGTGGCTGCGCACTAAGACTCGTATTTATGAACAAGAATGATCGTTCTTAGATCAGTCTCAAGTCAAAATTGACCAATCAAATGCCTTGAGACTATGCTTCAAAGTTCTCATATTTGATAAGTAGGTACATCAGATAAGTATAGGAAAGTATCTAGATTTAGAATGTTGTGAGAGACCTGAGAGAAAAGTGAGGCCTGGGCCCTAGGACAACTCAGTGATCAGACTTAGTCTTAATGTATGGTATCCTGCCGGCTCGCCGTGGTGCGGCGCCGAAAAATACCTAATAGGTAAGTACCTATACGAATTCGCAATACTCACCTTTCCCTAACTTTATAGGTAGATACCTACTCTATCCTAATACTTATCAGTAGCTAGAGGTTCTATTAATAACTACCTACAGCTAAATACTTACCTATCTATGTACCTATATTGTATAGGTATCTACAAATATACCGATCTACAACTAAATACCTACCTATCTGGAGTAATACCGACGTACAGCACTAGGTATAGAGGTACTTTGCTGATTTCGTCCATCACGAGAATCGAACTCTCAAGTTGACTCTTGAAATTGAACAATGAACCAGACTGAAGATGAAAGTGTGTTGAGCACGACTGGAAAAATACCTAATAGGTAAGTAACTAAGTACCTATACGAATTCGCAATACTCACCTTTCCCTAACTTTATAGGTAGATACCTACTCTAACCCAATACTTATCAGTAGCTAGAGGTTTTAATAATAACTACTTACAGCTAAATACTTATTACCTATCTATGTATAGGTACCTACAAATATACCTATCTGGATTAATATCGACGTAGGTACAGTACTAGGTATAGAGGTACTTTGCTCATTACGTCCATCACGAGAATCGAACTCTCAAGTTGACTCTTGAAATTGAACAATGAACCAGACTGAAGATGAAAGTGTGTTGAGCACGACTGCATGATGCCATCGAGTCAATTTCGTGCATGATTCATTCACATTGCACCAATACCCAATACTCCGAAGAGTCTTTATGCTAGGGGTGCACAAACTACGCCCCCTTCTACAATAAAGAGGTGCTAGGTATTTTTTTTAATCGGCGCAAAAGCGACAATCTAAATTTTGAAGAGGTTCGACAGAGGGAAGGAACTGTAACTGCTAAGGTCTTATCGTCCCGAAATCGAAGAGAGAAGGAAAACAGGATAGGAGAAAGCCAGTCGTTCCCAGAACGAACATTATCCCATCAGGATAAAAACGTCCCGGGCCCGGGCGGGAATCGAACCCGCGGCCTATTATTTTACTTATTAAAGTCCCCGATAGGTACATCAGAGTTTTGCTTATTTTTTTCGTCAGGCATTTGCTTATCATTTGATTCGGGACTATCCCTGATGGCACGCTTGACCATATTACCGATCCTCGCAGAAAATAAAGAAATTGAGCTTTTTTTTTCTGCGATGGTCGATGGTTTCGGTGAGGGTCAGTGGTCTATGGTCGTATATAGTTGTGGCTGCGCACTAAGTCTCTTTTGACTTTTAGAGCCTTGTTGAACTGTCTACTACCCCGGACATTACGTTATGTGGATTAGTTGGATTAGCGAAATAGTTATCTGTAGGTGTTACCTATTGCCTATTGGGTAAGTAGATTGGTCAGAATGTCTTTGTTAGACTTTTAGAGCCTTGTTGAACTGTCTAGGTACTACCCCGGACATTACGTATGTGGATTAGTTGGATTAGCGAAATAGTTATCTGTAGGTGTTACCTATTGCCTATTGGGTAAGTAGATTGGTCAGAATGTCTTTGTCACGCGTGACTTGGTTTGTTATTTTTTGTTTTCTTTATATTCGCTCGTGCTTTTTTGGCAATAAAATTATCTCTGCTTGAATAGGTCCTAAGCCTGTGTGAGGTTCTCGCGAGAGAGTATTATCACAATTTTTGCTAATAAATTTGAATTAATCCTCTTAATAGAAAGTGCTCGCTGATTGTTGTCTGAGGCGATAGAGTGTTAGGTCTGGGCATTATGTCATAATCAGTTTATTTTTTTCACCCGAAGATCTTTCGACCATTCGAATGATGAGTAGGGTAAGTTTGCGCAGACCTTTGATGCCGGCCAATTTGAATGCCATTGTAAAAGGTTAGACTGGACGTAAATCACTGGCATTGTACAATAAGTGCTAATACGGATTTAATAGACAGCAGTGATGGTACTGTAATAACTAGGTACCTATACAATGTATACCCATCTGAACAAGGAAAATGAAATAGGTAACCAAGGCATTACCTATTTCATTTTCCTTGTTCAGATAGGCCATACAACTCAAAAGTTCACTCTAATGCCCATAAATATTAATGGCATCATGGCATGTACTGTGATGGGACTTGGTAGACCTGTGCATGAGCCCTACAACGCCATACACTTGAATTTAGACCACGCTACGCCACTGTGCCTTGGTAATAATTATATGAACTTTAAACAGGTAAAACTGTTGAACTGAGTAGTCATCTTTGTGTGGAACAGTAGTTCATTTTTAAACCCCTTTTCCGCCTATGTTTGTTAATTATAGCCGCCTGACAATCGATTTCAAAACGATTCAATTGCCAGGCCTTAGATTTGGACGTTCTATTTCATCAGATCATTTAGAGTCGAACCACCAACCGCCAGGTCCAAAGTCCTCCGCGCTATCCACTGCACAGTGCACACCTTGTATAAGTTTTTTCCTGACAGATATCCTTCTCTTGGCTAGGCCACTGAAGCTTCAGAGAGCTGGTAAAACTTATGGCTTATAGCCACTGGCCTAGCCAAGATAAGGATATCTACTAGGAAACAAGATGTAAATGAACTTGACCAATGGTGTCCATGGATCCTCTGGCCTGCGGGGTCAACAAATCTTGAAGAATAATGTAAATAAACTTAATAAAACCAATGTAAAGCCTGCGGGGTCAACCAATCTTGAAGAATAATGTAAATAAACTTAATAAAACCAATGTAAACAGAAAAGGCAAATAAATATACAAATATATAGTATGTCCCAGAAGTCCTCTCTAAGGTATATCCCTTTATCTTTTGAACGCATAGGAATTTTTGAATTCTGATCAAGACCCTGTAGAATATTGAGGAGTATAATAGGAATAGGCAAATAAATCAAACAAACTAACCAAACTGTCAAAACTCAAACGAATTTGACAGTCGAATTGACAATCGAGAAAATTGCCAAGTTCCTTGTCATTGTTTGCCTACATCAATAAAGAGGTGCTCTAGGTATTTTTTTTAATCGGCCCAAAAGGACAATCTAAATTTTCGAAGAGGTTTGACAGAGGGAAGGAACTGTAACTGCTATGGTCTTATCGTCCCGAAATCGAAGAGAGAAGGAAAACAGGATAGGAGAAAGCCAGTCGTTCCCAGAACGAACATTATCCCATCAGGATTTATCAGTCGGAAGATCCATTGTGAAAACAGGCTGATCACATTTTGCTCATTTTCTACGATAAGTTGATCGCTCTATCTCTTGAATCCCAAAACCCAGAAACCTGAAATTTGGTAGGAACATTCCTAAATAAGGACTAAAGGGCCGTTTAGACGCTCAGTCCCGGACTGCCGTCCAAGTTTGATGAAAGTTTGAGCGTGTAAACACTAGTTTGATGGTTCGCACAAACGTTTGCGCAAACCAAAAAAATCTTAGAGAGAGAAGAGTTTGCCGAAATATAATACTTACCTCGAATTGTGATCAATTTTTCGTGGCGAAGCACGGGCAACCTGCTAGTTCTTCAGAACATTACTGTGTCACTCCTTTGAAGGTTTTGCCACCAATCTCGAGATTTTCAACTGCTCTTCTTTCTTCAGATGTTGACATTTTCATGTATTTTGTTTTCTCCTCATTAACAACCAGTCCTAATGCTGTTCCTTTATCTTCCAATTCCTTATACAGATCAATTAGTCTTTGTTTTGTTCGTGCAATTAGAGCAATATCATCGGCATAAGCACAAATCTGGGTCGACTTGATGAAAATGGTCCCTCTTTGGTCTATGTCTTTTATAGCTTCATGTAGTGCAATTATGAAGAGAGTTGCTGATAAACTATCCCCCTGTCTAACGCCTGCATTGATATCAAAAGTATCACTCAGATACCAGCCTTCACTGATCCGAATGCATTGTATAGTAACATGTAAAGAACTAATATAGTCATTGGCTTAAATTAATACATTACACATTATTATGCCTAACGTATCTACAGTCGAACAGAGATATCTGCGACTCAAATTAGCCTACCTGATAATTGTTTATTTTCATTGCCAAATCTTAGGCCTGAGTTTAAAACAAGCAAGTGATCACTTCTGTTTACGAGATTATCAAGTGTGAAAGGCTAAATGTCCTATATGAAGCACAAATGGCAGATTGAACATGTTCAGCCTTTCGCTGTTGGATATCGGATATCCTACAATTTGTATTACCTATGCTACAATTGCTACTCATTGTTGCACAGATGTGAAATTAATATAGGTCTACTGTAATCTTATCATTATAACAAAAGCTTCTTTTTCTGACCAACAAAGCCACATGTCCTATATTGGCAAAGTATTTGGCTTTTGGATAGGACCATAAAAGAAACTATCTCACATACCACGTACCTATATATGTAGATTTTGTAGAGTGTAGACCTAAACTTTAAAGAGTTTGAAACCTGACAAAATCGCCTCTGTTTGCCCAAGGGTTTATCCGTGTATTGTAGCTTGGTAGAATTCTCTGAAAATTATAACGAAGATCTCAGCACCACCACGATGCCCTTTAAAGTAGATACTTGTCTGGAAGGATATGGAATATCGGATATCAGAGATACGTGTGACATCATGGTCTTGTTTCCGCACATTAGGCAATCTGCCCAGAACCAGCAACCTACAATATCACCACATGCAGTTCCAATAATTTCTGAAGCTATCTTAGAGGAACAAAACTGAGTACAAAACTTCTCGTCTCTTGTACGGTAGGTACCAATATTTGCTCACTAAATTTCTTTTAAAAGGTTAGGTAATTTCAGTCCTACGCCTATGGTACTCCCTGCTCACTCATGAGAACCTTCCTAAATGTCCTGACTGTGTTCCATTCATACAGTACCTACTTACGTGCCAACCAAAGTCCTATCACAAAGCCGAAAAGCTTCAACCCTACTGGAAGTAGAACCCTGGACCTCCGGCACACAAGAACAGTAATGCACCACGGATGTCACTTTGTTAATTTTTCGTCACATCCCAGCGTGTGTTATACTGTCCTCAGTTCCTGTATGACTCGCATGAATAATTGACGAGAAGAAAGTTTCAGCAACTTTGCGGATATAGACTGCCTTGTTATGTTGGAAGGAATGTGTTGTCTAAAGCCCTCTCGATGTCAAACGAAAGACGAGAGAGGTTTTGCGAGTTATTTTCTCTCCGTGCATGTTTGATCTGTGTAAACCGCAACATTGTTACATATTAATCGTTATGCTAAGTACTTTGGTTATTGTGTGCGTGTTGCCTGATTCTTTTATGCTAAGTACATCGTTAGAACACTTTGTATAACACGAGAGCCATGCAGACCATGTTGTGTGTAGGCAGTAACTGTCTCGTGTAGACGCTTTTAATTTTGTCTAATTTAGTCATTCAATTGATCAAATCGTTCGGGTACTCGAGATTTTAGCACCTTTAACAATACAACCCGATAGTATGCAAGATGTTTGGCCTGCATTTTATGCATTAGGTATGCATTTACCTATTGAATGTATTTTGCCATTCTTACGGGGCCCAGAATATGCGTTTTTATTATGCATCATTTTTGAATGGGAATAATTATTTTGGAGTCGTGAGTGTTCCCATAAATATGGTTGGTCCTTCCTGTTTACATGTGATTCTAGTCTTTATTTAGGTATGTACCTACTCTGATGGTCCGTACGTATACATAATTATGTATGTATTAGTTACCTATGGCTTGATATACAGTGTATTGTTGGATTAGGTAGTGCCTACTTGCCTATAGTTATTTAAAGTACCTGTCTGGATTCAGATCAAAGTGACAAATATGGGAATTAGAGGAACAAGGAAGTTCCGAGGGGTTGATTGTGAAGATGCAGCGGGGATGTTCCAGTTTTGATGACTAATAGCAATTTCTAATTTTTTGATCACAACGTTTTATTCTAAAAGCTCATTTTTTTTCCTCCTGATCCTTCTCAGATTCTCCTAAGTAGGCGTTCCACAACGAAGAACCGACCATCGCCTAGTACCGACCCAAGAGAAAATAAACAAACCATTATGCTAATGAATAGAAGCGTCATCAACGGAGCCTTGACCATATTACCGATCCTCGCAGAAAATAAAGAAATGGAGCTATTTTTTCTGCGGATGGTCGATGGTTTCGGTGAGGCCGAGGGTTCCAATTATCTACTCATCTCAGAATTTGGGTTCCGTAATTTTTATTTTTTATGAAGTTGTTCTCCCTATACTGGTTCAATTCTGAAGGTAGATAAATAGGTAGATAGGCATTGTGAACGGGTTGGCACGTGTCTTGTTAATGGAACATTTCGGAAAAGGCTGAACTTCATCCCCAGAAGTTCAGGAAGCCCTATATAACAACAGGGTACATACGTACCAACTCAAGTCTAGGTATAACAATAACTTATCCTGAGTACCTACCCATGAGTAGACTTGTTGCCAAAACCTACACTACATAAACTTTACCAGATGAATTTAACGTCACCAAATGTGTTCTATCCCCCAACAGACTTAGTACGATAAGATTGGTGCCCCTATGTATGCCCAATCTCATCACACGGTATCGGCAACACGCCAGGCCAAGTTCCAGTAAGCACGCCTGTGTATCACGAACCAATTCAACCGATATTTCCTAAAGAACTTTTTTTTAGATTGTACCTCGGTACCGCTTTCGCATTACTTCAAGGCCCCAAAGAACTTACCAGCTGGATTTTGGGCTCAAGTTTAACAACCTCGACAAGGATCGGAATTGGATCGCTTTTCCCCCACCAGATATTTCGCACTGTTCTTGGCATTGACATCATTTTCAAGAGATTTTCTAAATCAAATAGTTTTGAACCCGAATTTACCTTGTTCCTTGAATGACTATTGTAAGGCATGGAAGTAGTAATGAGATAACTCAACGTAGGCCTGCTAAATATTAGAGAAAATACCTTTTTTTCCTCTTTCCACTTAACACGATTTCCTCCAGTGTTAAGCAAGTGTCATTGATTGGGGATATTTTGAGTGTTTGTCTTGGTCAGTGAACTCTAAATTCATAACAATTGAATATTGAATGCTATGGGCTATTTGGGTTACACCAGCAGACTTCCTTTGCTAATATTTACTCCCCTGCTGAATTAAGAAGACGCAAGTCATACTAAGCGACTACAAGTAGGTACTGTAGGTACAGGTAGTCGTTTTCGTTTCAACCTATCATCTAGCTCAGGGAAAATAAATTTGATGGTACAGTTTATATAAAACGAGTTTTATTCGTCTAAATCCAGATTTGAGCGGGTGTGAAGCTTCTGGAGGTTTGATTCATTTGTTCGAGAGGAGACCTTTAAGGTATGTCTAAACTTAGGTGTATTATAATCTGCCAATTTTCTCTTCCATACCGTATTTTGGTATTGGTATAAGTAGGGCCATCGGCTTTAAACGCCCTATGTCACTGCGACCTGATTAGATCTCTTGTGACTTTCCCTTTATTAATCTAAAAGAGCCCTAGACTTCAATATCCTGTGATTGATCTTCGTTAACATGACCAATACACCTGTGGTGTCAAAGTTTTGCTTCTTACCATAGGAAATTGCCAGATTATAATACATGTCGCTCTACCATTCATACAGTGTAATCCTCCCTTTAGTGACCCTTGCAATACCTACAAGACCTAAGTACATACATTGTATATACGGCACGTGTGTTTATAAATAGTTATGTAGGTAAGACCACATATAGGAAAATTATGTAGGTAAGAACTAACACTCAAGTTTAACAACCTCGACAAGGATCGGAATTGGATCGCTTTTCCCCACCAGATATTTCGCACTGTTCTTGGCATTGACATCATTTTCAAGAGATTTTCTAAATCATATAGTTTTGAACCCGAATTTACCTTGTTCCTTGAATGACTATTGTAAGGCATGGAAGTAGTAATGAGATAACTCAACGTAGGCCTGCTAAATATTAGAGAAAATACCTTTTTTTCCTCTTTCCACTTAACACGATTTCCTCCAGTGTTAAGCAAGTGTCATTGATTGGGGATATTTTGAGTGTTTGTCTTGGTCAGTGAACTCTAAATTCATAACAATTGAATATTGAATGCTATGGGCTATTTGGGCTACACCAGCAGACTTCCTTTGCTAATATTTACTCCCCTGCTGAATTGAGAAGACGCAAGTCATACTAAGCGAATACAAGTAGGTACTGTAGGTACAGGTAGTCGTTTTCGTTTCAACCTATCATCTAGCTCAGGGAAAATAAATTTGATGGTACAGTTTATATAAAACGAGTTTTATTCGTCTAAATCCAGATTTGAGCGGGTGTGAAGCTTCTGGAGGTTTGATTCATTTGTTCGAGAGGAGACCTTTAAGGTATGTCTAAACTTAGGTGTATTATAATCTGCCAATTTTCTCTTCCATACCGTATTTTGGTATTGGTATAAGTAGGGCCATCGGCTTTAAACGCCCTATGTCACTGCGACCTGATTAGATCTCTTGTAACCTTCCCTTTATTAATCTAAAAGAGCCCTAGACTTCAATATCCTGTGATTGATCTTAGTTAACATGACCAATACACCTGTGGTGTCAAAGTTTTGCTTCTTACCATAGGAAATTGCCAGATTATAATACATGTCGCTCCACCATTCATACAGTGTAATCCTCCCTTTAGTGACCCTTGCAATACCTACAAGACCTACATACATTGTATATACGGCACGTGTGTTTATAAATAGTTATGTAGGTAAGACCACATATAGGAAAATTATGTAGGTAAGAACTAACACATATAGGACAATTATGTAGGTAAGACCTAACACATATAGGAGACCTTAATCTTATCCACCTAAGCGGTCACTATTAAGTTCCAATGTATAGATTTCAATATCACTAATGGCACACGATATTTTGCATCCGGCGAGGCTTAGGTATGTAGTATGTACCCTATGCGTATCGATATGTAGGTAGATATAGATAGGTATACCTCATGTGTGGAGGTTGTGTAGGTAGGTGTAGGGAACTGGATGGTGTAGGTAAATAAAAACAACTACCTAATACCTAGTTGCATTTTTTTTTTTAATAGAATTACATATATACGTACCTACTACTCCCTGGTTACCTTTGTCTTCACCGGAGAATCACTCGTCCCTTTAATTAAAATTACAACAACCGTTGTAAACAACTGCTGCTACTCCACAAACGCAGCGACAGCAACGATTCACCACGACGATTGACGCGACGGCTGTAGACTATGCTTGGACACAGCTTTAAACCGGGTTAAAGATCGACACCCATTTCACAGTGGACTGAATGCAATGCTTCGGAAAAAATATTCGAATGTATATCAACATATTATAAACGCACCATCCTAACAGTAGGTATCCTAACGATTTGTCAACAGAGTTCTCCTCAACAGCTAATCCCGTTTTCATAATTGGTTCAAGTTTGTGAAATATCCGGTGTGTCACATTGACTTTGCGACATTGTTCCCCACATTGCCCTATGCAATTACGCGTCGAGCCGTTTTATGCAAATAAAATTACAAACAAACAGAGATCCCAAGTTAAGTAAAACCATGTAAAAATGTGCATTATGCATATAACTTGTAAAGGTCTCCAGGTCGAGAGTCAACGCTCGGTCTTGAGCTGTGTCAATGTCGTCGAGGCAGTGTACGGTTTCAGTCGACGTCGATCGACGGCGTTGCCTATGTGTGGACACAGATTCAGAGGGGGACCAAATAATGACCAAACTTACCAAATACATAACGTCGTCATCATGATGCCTGGGTAGAGGGGCGCAAATATATTTCCAGGACATACCCGATTTCCTCGATACAATGCTTCCACGATCAGAATACTCACAATCAGAAATTCGGGACTGAATCTGTTCAAGGTAGCCAAAACCAAATGTCAGCCCAAAGCAATCACCCTACTTAGGGCTGATTGAGAGGCTGACGAAAAACGCTGACCCTGTGTGTACACGAGAAAAGGCGAAGAAGAAGAAGGAGGAGGAGGTACTGGATCTGTCCAAGAAAGGGGGAGGATACTTCTAAAACAGGCACTATTATATTTTCTATTGAAGAACCTTCTTACAATTCCATATTGTCAACAATTTACAATTTGTTCAAGGTCAACCCGATAACCACAGTTCGGGCCGCCTGAAAATCCGACAGGGAGTTCTGTTTTGCATAAAGTAGATTTCCGCCTAGTTTTGCCAGTGTACATTGGATACTATTATGAATAAAAACTGCACGCATTGATATGTGAATGAATAAGAAATGTATAATTTGATAGAAGGAAAAAGATGAGATGTCGACCATGGAAAAATTAGAACTCAATTTTCATCTCTGTTGATTTTGTTTCCATGGTAACATTTTGATAATATAAATACATAAATACATGACAGTCTCCCCTCCTTAAATGGATCACACATGGGAGTTCAATATAAGACATAGTCACCAAACCGTACAGGAGGACGTCTGTTTCGTACAGGACGAGCGGCTGGTGGCTGAATGGCTGGTGATTGAACTGAAGATCTGATTGGAGATTGAGGTTGGATGACTGGAGATCTGATTGGAGATTGAGGCTGTATGTCTGGAGATCGAGGTAGTCCGGGTATATTAAACGTCACAGTCTTCTTAGGTACAAGAGAAGGGCGAAGTTGATTAATGTGGCGCTTAATTATTCTTCCAGAGTCTACCGGTGAGATGATACCTTCAGCTTCTAATGAGTCAAGCTTTTTCTCTACTTTATCTAGAAGAGCGTACGGCACTGAGCGTTCTTTTGTGAACACAGGTTTAACGTCTTTACGTAATTGAAGACTTACTTGAAAGTTAGGCACACATCCGATCTTTTCTTCGAATACCTTTGGGAAACGCTGAATAATGTCATCAATGGACTTGATTTGATATGCTGGAGCAACAGGGTAGCGGTTCTCAACGTGTTGGTCTATCTGGTTGAGTTCGATCTGTAGAGCACGTATCCACTGTCGACCAAGCAATGTGTCGTGTCCATCTGGTACGATATGAAGTTCACCCATCATTTCCTTATCCTTGTACTGGACATTGACGGAAACTTTTCCTCTGGGTTTGATAATGTTCCCGGTGTATGATCTGAAAGCTAAGTTAGATTGTATGACTGGAGTGTCTAACTCGTGTGTACACGAGAAAAGGCGAAGAAAAAGAAGAAGAAGGAGGAGGAGGAGGAGGAGGTACTGGATCTGTCCAAGAAAGGGGGAGGATACTTCTAAAACAGGCACTATTATATTTTCTTTTATTGAAGAACCTTCTTACAATTCCATATTGTCAACAATTTACAATTTGTTCAAGGTCAACCCGATAACCACAGTTCGGGCCGCCTGAAGCTTTGTATTGGGACTAAGTCAGAGCCAGTCATTGACATTGTCAGTGCTGAAGCTTCTGTGAAGAACCACACCAGGTAAATAATGCCTTGAAAACCAGCCTAGTTATAGCTTTGAGGGTAGTGCGTCTGCTTTGAAAGGGTTCGATTCCCGCCCGGAGCGGATTTTCGGATTTTATCAGAAACAGATAAACTGGCTTTCTCCTATTTTGTCGTCCCGCAATTGGGAGAAGGAAGACCGGATAGAAGGAAGCCAGCCGTTCCGAGAACGAAACTTATCCGTTTAGGATAAAATCCGGCCCGGGCGGGAGTCGAACCCGCGGCCTAGCGCTTATCCACCTTTATCCATGTGTAAATCAGCATTTATTCATACTATCCCGTTTCCTGGTTTCCGATTTTCCCTTATCCTACTGTTTCTTTCCTTATCATACTATGTAGATATGGCGAGGAATTGTAAGGTTCTCGTATCGAGACTCTAATATCAAAGAGGAAGCTGATAGGCAAATCAACAGGTGGGTATGCTGTGATATCCAAAAGTATTACCTACTTCCTTGAAAAGGATACTAAGGCAAAATCGACACGTGGCAAATCGAGAAGATTCAAAGTGTGATTACCTTGACCTTTTTGGCCTACACTGAAAAAAAAATCGACCTTTTAAAATCAAGGAAAATTCTTTGTAGGTAGGTATTCTAAGGCGGAAAAAAGATGAGTGTTTAACCGCCGCATTTATTTCGAAGCAATGAAACAACCGTTACATTAGACTCCTGTGGTCTGAGTCGTAGCACGATCATCCCGTAGTATGCCTCTCATTAGATGGGCGAGAAGAGACACAATACTTCCTTCCCATTTAGGTGCTGCCATGGATTAACACGAGAACACCAGAGGGTAATACACACTGGAGAACGCGTTTCATGTAACCCAGTGTGCACCAACCTATTATGTATTTCTCTCGTTTGCTGTATTTTGATCTTGTAAAAGCCGCTCTCATGAAAAATCTGTCACCGACCTTGACTCTTGACGTCAAATGAATTAATATTTTTTTCAAAGTTCAATAAACGAAATCGATGACATGTGGCTTAGTTAATTAGCTAGATTATACACGTGTATAATTGTATAATATGCAATGTATAATATGATTTGACTTAAAAAAAAATCCTGCCCATGCGGGTAAGTACCTATTGTGTAGGGGAAGATCGCCTAAAACCGGATACCTATTTTTGAAAACGGTTTAGAAAAGTTATTGTGAGCGTTAGTTCCTTAAAACTGAATGGAATTGATTTGAAATTTAGTTTTCTTTCCAACATTAGTACTCAAGAACTGCCAAATATCATGAACTTACCTTATTGTGTACCTACTTACCAACATACATTCCGTGTCCGTGAGATAGGCACCTATCGCACGGTGTTGAAAGGATGATTTAGGATTTTGAAATTATTGAATTTACATTATTCTTACCGTTTTACAGGTACAACCTAGTATCCAATAATAATAAAAACGGTAAGAATAATGTTAATCTCTTTGCAAAAGCCCATACAGAGTACGATTTCCGGCCTCCTGCTCTTGTGAGTAAACTGTGTTCAAATGAGCGAAATGTATATTTTTTTGTTGTATTATATTATATTTTTTTTTTTTAATTTTAATAAAATCATTTGCATGTACCATTTCATATTCATTAGGCTGTTATAACCGCTACGATCAGACATTTTACTAATTTTATGTACATAATTATGTAGGTCTGTCTGATGTTTGTCTGTCTGTCTAGGACACCATTTAAAATTCTAATAAATTATGAATTTAAGTGTATATTGAAAGAAAAAGGACCTAGATGGCCCCATTGACCCCAGGGCCGCATTTAGGGGGCCGGCGCCCCCCCCCCCCCCCCGGCCCCCTTTTTCTCCTTTACGCACAGACTCCGAAAAATTGGGGTCGAGGGGGGTTTGGCCACCCTCTCTCGCCACTTTCGAGCTTCATTTTTCTTCCTGTACTGTAGGCCAGACTTCGAAAATTAGACGCATTAATGTTTGGACCCTCGCACCCCCCCGCCCTCGGCAAAAATCCTGGATACGGCCCTGAAGATGCGTACGCTATTTTTTACTGGCTTCCAATTTTCATTAAAGTAATGTCGGAAGACCCTCCCGCGCCCCCCCCTCGCAAAATCCTGGATACGGCCCTTTGACAGACCCAGGTCTCACAGACCTGGGTCTGTCAGACGCACTCAGGGTGAGTGGCCGGCTTATCACGAAAAAGATTTTACGCGTATCAGCCATCAGGACGGATTACAACTTGGGCTCAGAATTGTGTGCTGTAGTCTGACCTTGAATTTTTGGATCTTTTCCTTCAAGGCTGTGAGTAAAATAAGTTCACTTTGAATAAAATTGAACTAATTATTACCTACTAATATGACACAATTATTACTGACTATTGTGCCAAAGCTAAAATTCAAATCTCGGTACATTCCGTTTCGGTGGAAATAAATGTGGCCACGCGGCCCAACCCGCGAATGTTTGTGGGATGTGGACAATTGGCCATTCTCGCCCATATGAACAAAACAATACGCAGCGACATGCTAGAAATAAATTTAACTACCTAGGTATGTTTTCGATAACTCTATGGTCAGTGTGGTTAGTCTCGAGTCAACTTTATCAAACCTCATCATTATCCACTTTAATAATAGATTTTGCTGAAATTTCCGTGGCTTTAATTATTCTTTGCACGCATGGTTTCTGGCGAATTTATGATTTGCCAATTATTTACAAAGTTTAATCGATATACGAGTACCTAATCGGGTATTATAAGTACGAGGGGTTTGGACGTTCGGGGGTTTTTTAATTAAGAGGATACTTAAAGTCACTTGAATATGCTTAAACATATTAGTCTTATGGGCTTATAAATCCATAATACGGAACTCTAGCGGATTATAATTTACAAGTACCTACTTATTTAATATAGGGAATTTTACAACATACTTGCATGTGGGTATATTTACGGAACTCTAGCGGATTATAATTTACAAGTACCTACTTATTTAATATAGGGAATTTTACAACATACTTGCATGTGGGTATATTTAAATGGAATCTTAATTGTAGGCAGCTTGTAAAGCGTACTCGTATTTTCCCCTCAATATTTTGCAAACTAGGTATCTCCTTAGATCTAAGATTTTCAAGGCGACGCCGAAGACAGTGAATCAGTAATGTTAATGTACCCAAATAATTATAGATAAGTATGTGTGTTTCCTGCATATAGGTACCTAATACATAATTATTATTGTTTAGCAAGTCTGGTTTTATTAGTGGGTGGCCTAACGTCACAATTTTGGCCAAAAGCTGCATTTATTCAGGAAAGCACCAAATTTGGTATGGACCTTCATTGGCAATGTTAATGTACCCAAATAATTATAGATAAGTATGTGTGTTTCCTGCATAGGTACCTAATACATAATTATTATTGTTTAGCAAGTGTGGTTTTATTATCTTGAACATAAGATGGGTCTTGACAGCGTAAGCTGGATTGACCTGGTCCTTTATTTATTTGAGTAAATAAAGTGGTAACCAAACAAATTTGGTGCTTTCCTGACGAAATGCAGCTTTTTTGACGTTAGGCCACCGACTATATTATCTTGAACATAAGATGGGTCTTGACAGCGTAAGCTGGATTGACCTGGTCCTTTATTTATTTGAGTAAATAAAGTGGTAACCAAAAGTTGTGACGTGAGCCTAGTTAGCTTGGAAGGTGTGGTAAGCGCTAGGTCGCGGGTTCAATTCCTCCCGATTTTATCCTAAACAGACTCGTTCCCGGAACGGTTGACTTGCTTCTGTCCTGTCGTCCTTCCTTTTGATCGAAGTCAATGGAATCGCGTGAATGCATGTGGACGGAACACCCTGTATATGAAGAATGCCACATAACTGTAACTGCCAGCATCCAATATCTTCCGAGGCATATACATATTTGAATAAAGAAAGTACTTATGGATACTTAAAGTACTTATAGATAGTTATATGTACTAGCTATTCTTAGTACAACTGACATGTTGTGTGCAGTCATGATTGGTTCTCAGTCTCTACAAGATGCAATGACCTTGACCTCTGACGACAGAATATAGGTATCTACTTACCTAGCCCATATTTCACGTCTTAGGCGTAATAATACTTGTCTCATCTCTTATAAAAGGGAAATACATACTATGTTTGCATGTAAATGTATAACACACTGCATGCTGAAGAACTTGGCCTGGCGCACTGCTGTGCGTCTAGAGGTCTAGACGAATTGTTTAGGGAAAACTGATAGAGAGAAAGAGAGAGAAATGGGAGTAGACCTATCAACCAAAGCGGGATCTTGATTGGATTGCACTCCATGGGGTTGCAATCGGTTCCTGTATTCGATTCTAGAAAAAAAAAAAAATCTTCGCACCAAAGCACTAGGCAAAATGTTTGCATGTAATGTATAACACACTGCTTGGATTGGATTGGAAAGGAACAAACGTAAACGTTAACAACAACATAAATTTATTTTGAAATTTTATACCTACATAAATACATGTTTATATCTAGGAGAAAACGTTTTGGTCATCCTGGATCCTGATCAGGAGATTGAAAATAAAAATAAATCAAAGGCCACACATACCTTTCCAAAGAATTTATTTCAGTTTCGGGCACGATTTTATTACGATAAAAATGGTATTGGAAGGTAAAAACTAAATAAAATAATGTAAAAATACTGAAAATTTAGCACCTTAATTAAGCAAAATTAAAATAAAACACTTGCTCTCTCCATCGCTGTTCGAACTGACTTGAAAACATCGAGTACCGGACGTGCTCAATTTCTTCATCACCAAATTAATTTTAGCTAGGATGAGAAATGGCTGAAATTTCAAGGACAAGATTTTACACCGAATAGAAGAGTTCTTGTTGAATATCTAGTGAACCTTGAATAGAGAAAGAGTGCAATTTCCAGGAAGTTTACTAGGTTTTGGCAATAAAGTTATTAAAGAACATTATAATAATTGTAATATTAGACCCTTGCTTCGTTTTCATCGTCACCATCATCATAACCAGCTGTTATCACTACTAAAACTCATATCACTACTATGTAAGAACAACAGACAACTGAAGAACTGACTTTTTATGGCCTTTGCCTTCGGTAAGGAAAAGATTACCGAGGTACCTTGTTACCCCTACATCGGACAGCTCAAAATAAGTAGGTGCCTGCATTTTACGGATTCAATAAGTAGTTACTTTGTATTACAGAAAAAAAAAGAAGTATCATGTTGTATAACAATACATAAAGCATCATCGGAGCTATCATTCTATCAACATAACTATTGACTATTATACCTACCAGTAATAAAATAGCAGTTATCATGAGAACCTTTTGCTACCAAACGCAGGAGGTATCAAGTACGTAGGTATCTGAATTTCCAGAGGTCTTGCTCTCCCTTTGCCTTTGCGCAGGAGCGACCGTGCAATGTTCTGATGTGTCCTGGAGCTATCATTCTATCAACATGATTATTGACTATTATACCTACCAGTAATAAAATAGCAGTTATCATGAGAACCTTTTGCTAATAAACGCAGGAGGTATCAAATACCTAGGTATTTGCAGAGGTCTTGCTCTCCCTTTGCCTTTGCGCAGGAGCGACCGTGCAATGTTCTGATGTGTCCTGAAGAAGATGGTGTAACGACGAGGTGAATCTAATGTTGTCGAGGCAGTGTGGACGGTTTAGTTGACATCGATCGATGGCGATCTACGGCCGGGCAACTATATGTGGAAACACCTTAATAAATACGAGACCTTAAAATGTGGTACCGAATTTACTGTTGAATACTGATCTCAGGACAACTTTCAGTACCTATATGGTGTCGATCAATCGTGTCGACAAAGTAAGTTATAGAGTCAGAGTGTGCAGGCTCGTATAGAACCTACCCAAACTTGACAATACTAGACCTGCCCGAAGTTGACGGTACTATTACTGTTGAATACTGATCTCAGGACAACTTTCAGTACCTATATGGTGTCGATCAATCGTGTCGACAAGGTAAGTTATAGAGTCAGAGTGTGCAGGCTCGTATAGAACCTACCCAAACATGACAATACTAGACCTGCCCGAAGTTGACGGTACTATTCAAAGAACTCAGACATTCCCTCATAGGTCTACATGATACCTCATGAGTACGCACACTATCATTTAGACCTGACAGGTACGGCTGAAAAGTTTCGCCCGTCGGGTCTACCCTATACTTGATGAGCACACACGTCTATGTTCTATCCAATTATGTCGAAAACCACCAAAAAGTGGTTGCACCGATCTTCCGAAAGTTGCGTATTCGATCCTTGTCACATTTGAGGGTTTCTAAACAAATTTCAAGTTTTCAAGTTTTACGGGTCTTGAGATATTTTTCCTGGCGTTGGGCCTTACCATCTCAGAATACCGTTTCGTTGTAGGCATTAAACTTATTGAAATAAACAGACAAAAGGAACAGAGGAAACGAAAGAGAGAGAAAGATCGAGGAGGAGGGGGAGAGAAAAAAGAAGGAGGGAGAGAGGAATGGCGAGAGGAAGGAGGGGTAGGTAGCGACTTGAAACTATGACTACGAATTAGATACCTGCCTATACCTAGCTAGTTTCATTTAATCCATAATCTTTTGAACAAAGATTAGATTAATTCCATTAGTATTAGGTACCTTGAGAGAAAAATAAATACTTAGATGTACCTATACCTAAGACCTAATGTAAAGAGAGAAGCAGAGAGAGAGAAAGAGAGAGAGAGAGAGAGAGAGAGAGAGAGAGAGAGAGAGAGAGAGAGAGAGAGAGAGAGAGAGATAACGAAAGGTATCCTGGGAAATGATTGCCTAGCTCTAGCTGTTTATAATATCAGATTGTACCAGACAGTGGAAGCAAGAAAAAGCAAACATAATATGATTTCATTAGACATAGATAATGATATCCTAAAATAGAGTCATCTTACAGACAGTCAGTTAATGGTCGTAGAAAATTCATTTAGGAAAACATCGATCATGTACTTGTCAGAGTCATTGTTCATTTCATACAGGTCGATTACTTCACAGTTTTGTACTACTGCGTCTACATGATTCATACCATATGTACGTAGGTAGAGAGGAATTCGATGAGTAACTTTAACTTTGAATAGAATTAGTAAGACCTCATCAGTTACACTTCTCTCTATCAAACCTCTTAGAAAATAATGTCCTTGGCACATAAATAATTATATCGTTCAGGAACTTCCCTGTGACAATGTTGAAGAAGACATTGTTGATAAATGTACACTTGTACAGCTCGAGTGCACACAGAAATGACACATTGTCCACTATAATGGACAATTATTAGTACTTGTTAATTGCCCTACTTGTGTTCAGATGATGCGTTTGATTGGATTTGTGCAAGGGCAATGGGCAGAGCTCTAATTTGATATTGTAGGAAGTGGACGAATATTATTAGAAATTAGAAGTAAGTACTTAATAAATTAATTGATGGGGAAGAGAACAGGAGCTTCATTCGGGAAAAAATTGCAGAGTAATACTATCAATGTATCAATATTCTCATCAATAAGTATATTGAGAGTAGTATTGATGAACTGTAAAATTATTGACAGTGTGCAGATAGTATTGACAATACTTTTTCATGGTAAATATACGTAAGTACTGTCACAGTACAACGCAACGGTAGAAACACAGTACTGTCACGTGACGTGAGCTTATGGGGAGTCTGAAAAAATGTATTTCAAAGTTTTTCCATTGGTAAAGGTAGGGCCATCGGCTTTAATAAACGCCCTTGGTCACTGCGACCTGGTTAGATCTTTTGTGACAAAAGTTTTTCCATAGTATTGTAGGTAATCTCGTTAAGGACAGCCAAACTACTATCCACGTCACGTGAGCTCACATGACGTGACGTGATAGTAGTGTGTTTCTACCTTAATCAGTGATGTCAGTTAAAATTATTGATAGTGCGCGGGCGGTATATGTATGACAATAACAAAACAACAATATGTAGGTAGATACATACTATCTACGACGTTTTAAGTGCTGTAGGTGAGTGTGAGTAAATGTACACTGCCTCGACAACATAGATTCACCTCTCGATCGACGGCGCGGAGTCGATTAAGTGTGGACACAGCGTATTAGGCGCCAAAACTTTCCTGTGGTCGTCAGTTACCAAATTGACGGAACTGACCTAGGTATTTCTGTTTCCTAGTAGTTTCCCAAGCAAATGAATGATCGATTAAGTAACTGGGACAACCTCTAGAAATTACAATTTCACAATAAAAATGTCCATTGTTCTGTGAAGAAAATCCTGCCTATATCACAGTCACAGGAAGTACCTCCTACTGTTCTATTTACATAACTTGTCTAGGTGCCAGGTGTACCTAGGACCTAAAAGTATACTAATAGCAAATAGAGAAATGTTTTTTACATCGTACAAAGTACCCCTAGGAGGAAAACTTCTAACGTTTGAAATTACTTGTAAGGCTGCCGATGCCGAAAAAACCCCTTATCCTTAAAGCAATTCTCCTCATTTACCCTTGATTTTTTTTCTTTTTTCTTTTTTTTTTTAATCAAAAATACACATTTGGCTTAAAAATTTTGCTTACCTTCAGTGGAACCTTCCAAGATATTTTCATAGGTAAAATTTGAAAACAAGAAACGGCTTGCTACTTTCTCCATGATTCCTAGGTCCGAGCTGAAAAATGCACAATAAATGAGTCAAGGATCAAAAGAAATTCAACACAATAAAACACAACTCACACTTTGATTTATGTAGGTAGGTATACCTACATACATACCAAAGAACTAAGAAAGAAATTTTTCCAAGATAAGGACCCAAGTCATTTAAGTTTTTCAATCCCTTTTCTCTGATCTAGGAACTTGAGCCCCAATAAATAACACGAAACAAAACCGCAGGCGAAATTTTAGAAAAATTTGGTCTGCAATCTTCAGAAATTAGGTCCCATAAAAATCTGTTTCAGCTCCCCATTAGATCATAGCTTTGTCTTTTCAGAATGACCATTGAAAGAGGGAAAATAGATAGGTATATATTTGTGGATAACCTGAACCTAATAAAGTAAAACGGAATCAATAAGAAAATCCTTGGGATTTGGAAATATCAGAAGAATAAATAAATAATAATAATAAAAAAATCAACTAAAAAAAAAATAATCAAAAATCAACAAATTGAACAATTCAACACAAGCTTCACACCAAAAAGTTCAATAACGGCACCACATTGTAGCAGATAAAGCAAATGGCATAGGTATACTTACTTGCAGAGAAAAGGAACACTAATGCCTTATACCGTTCACCGGTAAGTCACTTGATGTATGTGTAGATCCTGGATACCGACTGCCTTATGTCCGAAGTCCTACTACATGACTTCCTACGCGACCAACTAACAATGATAGTAATTTCAGACCTAGACCCAGGTCCTAGGCAAATGAATAATCAGCTGTGAGAAGTAGTCTACGTTCTACAAGTGAAATGTATATGGGGAGAAGGAGAGGAAAGAGGAAATTGTTAAGTGTCAGTACAGTACAGATCTCGAGAGTTGCCTTAAGATGATAAAGAGAGGAGAAGAAGAAGAAAATGATAAAGAAGCAGAAGAAAAGCAGAGAAAAGGAACACTAATGCCGTATACCGTTCACCGGTAAGTCACTTGATGTATGTGTAGATCCTGGATACCGACTGCCTTATGTCCGAAGTCCTACTACATGACTTCCTACGCGACCAACTAACAATGATAGTAATTTCAGACCTAGACCCAGGTCCTAGGCAAATGAATAATCAGCTGTGAGAAGTAGTCTACGTTCTACAAGTGAAATGTATATGGGGAGAAGGAGAGGAAAGAGGAAATTGTTAAGTGTCAGTACAGTACAGATCTCGAGAGTTGCCTTAAGATGATAAAGAGAGGAGAAGAAGAAGAAAATGATAAAGAAGCAGAAGAAAAAGAAGAAGAAGACGAATAAGAAGAAAAAAAGAAGAAAACAGAAACAGACTATTATCTAAACATTAGGTACTTATAATAATATCATTGAATTCATTTTATTCATTGAGATCACGAGTTTTGTATGAAGGCTTTGTATTGGGACTAAGTCAGAGCCAGTCATTGACATTGTCAGTGCTGAAGCTTCTGTAAAGAACCACACCAGGTGAAAACCAGCCTAGTTATAGCTTTGAGGGTAGCGCGTCTGCTTTGAAAGGGTTCGATTCTCGCTATCAGAAACAGATAAACTGGCTTTCTCCTATTTTGTCGTCCCGCAATCGGAGGGAGAAGGAAGACCGGATAGAAGGAAGCCAGTCGTTCCGAGAACGAAACTTATCCGTTTAGGATAAAATCCGGCCCGGGCGGGAGTCGAACCCGCGGCCTAGCGCTTATCAACCTTTATCCATGTGTAAATCAGCATTTATTCATACTATCCCGTTTCCTGGTTTCCCTTATCCTACTGTTTCTTTCCTTATCATACTATGTAGATATGGCGAGGGATTGTAAGGTTCTCGTATCGAGACTCTAATATCAAAGAGGAAGCTGATAGGCAAATCAACAGGTGGGTATAGTGTGATATCCAATAGTATTACCTACTTCCTTGAAAAGGATACTAAGGCAAAATCGACACGTGGCAAATCGAGAAGATTCAAAGTGTGATTACCTTGACCTTTTTGGCCTACACTGAAAAAAATCGACCTTTTAAAATCAAGGAAAATTCTTTGTAGGTAGGTATTTTAAGGCGGAAAAAAGATGAGTGTTTAACCGCCGCATTTATTTCGAAGCAATGAAACAACCGTTACATTAGACTCCTGTGGTCTGAGTCGTCCCGTAGTATGCCTCTCATTAGATGGGCGAGAAGAGACACAATACTTCCTTCCCATGTAGGTGCTGCCATGGATTAACACGAGAACACCAGAGGGTAATACACACTGGAGAACGCGTTTCATGTAACCCAGTGTGCACCAACCTAATCTCTGTTGATTTTGTCTCCATGGTAACATTTTGATAATATAAATCTTATACATATTATAAGAACAAGATCCATTCACAGTTCACACACTGATCGCTCTATCTCGAGAACCACAACACCTAGAAAGCTGAAATTTGGTAGGAATATTCCTTTTATGGTCTAGGTGTGCAATAAGAAAGGATTTTGCGAAAATCTAAACCGATCCTGAGATAGGTATGATCAATTTTTCATCGCTAAAATCTCCATAAGAAATACACAGAGTACAGAGACTGCGGGAGAGAAAACTTTTCCTCGCTCCCCTAATATTTGAGTTTCGTTTATGTTTTTAGTTTGACAACTATGCAGCTAATAGGGAGCGCGCAGCGCGACCGTATTTTTTATTATTTTCTACAAGTTCGGCCATGCCTTTTCTACAAGTTAGGCCATGCCTCGGGATGAACTAGCGGGATTCCGGAGCGAAGCGACGGAATTCAGCTAGTCTTATATTATAAAAACGAGATCCATTCATAGTTCACATTTCATAGTTCACACACTGATCGCTCTATCTCGAGAACCACAACACCTACAAAGCTGAAATTTGGTAGGAATATTCCTTTTATGGTCTAGATGTGCAATAAGAAAGGATTTTGCGAAAATCTAAACCGATCCTGAGATAGGTATGATCAATTTTTCATCGCTAAAATCTCCATAAGAAATACACAGAAAGCAGAGTCTGCGGGAGAGAAAACTTTTCCTCGCTCGCCTAATATTGAGTTTCGTTTATGTTTTTAGTTTGATAAAAATACAAGTTCGGCCATGCCTTTTCCACAAGCTTGGCCATGCCTCGGGATGAACTAGCGGGATTCCGGAGCGAAGCGACGGAATTCAGCTAGTATAATTTAGCTAGGTTTTCCTACGTTTAATATTTTCTCACGCTTTTAGTTTTCATTTCTATAAAACTCAGGGACGATATTAGATTTCAGGGGCGAAGCCAAGGGAGCGCGAAGCGCGACCTCATGCTCACCCCGCGAAGCTCCCGGGAGCGCGCAGCGCGATCGTTAACAAGGGACCTCAAAGCGCGACCCCATGCACACCCCGCGAAGCCCCCGGAAGTGCGCAGCGCGACCGTAAACAAGGGAGCGCAAAGCGCGACCCCATGCACAACCCCGTGAAGCTCCGGGAGCGCGCAGCGCGACCGCAACTCCGCGTAGCGAACACGCGGGCACCAAGTGCGAGTTTTATCTATACGCGTATTTCGGGTGTTACCCCATTCTCAAGATGATATTTAATTAAGGTTGTAATTAAATATCATCTTGAGAATTAATTTGGGGTAACACCCGAAATACGCGTAAAGATAAAATATATTACATTTGTAAAACTAAAAGTCAAGAGTTTTTTTTTATTTATTAAGTTATTGAAAGTTTTACCAAGTATTATTTTGGTCTTATTATAAAGCTTTTTTTTAATAGAATTAGTAAGACCTCATCAGTTACACTTCTCTCTATCAAACCTCTTAGAAAATAATGTCCTTGGCACATAAATAATTATATCGTTCAGGAACTTCCCTGTGACAATGTTGAAGAAGACATTGTTGATAAATGTACACTTGTACAGCTCGAGTGCACACAGAAATGACACATTGTCCACTATAATGGACAATTATTAGTACTTGTTAATTGCCCTACTTGTGTTCAGATGATGCGTTTGATTGGATTTGTGCAAGGGCAATGGGCAGAGCTCTAATTTGATATTGTAGGAAGTGGACGAATATTATTAGAAATTAGAAGTAAGTACTTAATAAATTAATTGATGGGGAAGAGAACAGGAGCTTCATTCGGGAAAAAATTGCAGAGTAATACTATCAATGTATCAATATTCTCATCAATAAGTATATTGAGAGTAGTATTGATGAACTGTAAAATTATTGACAGTGTGCAGATAGTATTGACAATACTTTTTCATGGTAAATATACGTAAGTACTGTCACAGTACAACGCAACGGTAGAAACACAGTACTGTCACGTGACGTGAGCTTATGGGGAGTCTGAAAAAATGTATTTCAAAGTTTTTCCATTGGTAAAGGTAGGGCCATCGGCTTTAATAAACGCCCTTGGTCACTGCGACCTGGTTAGATCTTTTGTGACAAAAGTTTTTCCATAGTATTGTAGGTAATCTCGTTAAGGACAGCCAAACTACTATCCACGTCACGTGAGCTCACATGACGTGACGTGATAGTAGTGTGTTTCTACCTTAATCAGTGATGTCAGTTAAAATTATTGATAGTGCGCGGGCGGTATATGTATGACAATAACAAAACAACAATATGTAGGTAGATACATACTATCTATGACGTTTTAAGTGCTGTAGGTGAGTGTGAGTAAATGTACACTGCCTCGACAACATAGATTCACCTCTCGATCGACGGCGCGGAGTCGATTAAGTGTGGACACAGCGTATTAGGCGCCAAAACTTTCCTGTGGTCGTCAGTTACCAAATTGACGGAACTGACCTAGGTATTTCTGTTTCCTAGTAGTTTCCCAAGCAAATGAATGATCGATTAAGTAACTGGGACAACCTCTAGAAATTACAATTTCACAATAAAAATGTCCATTGTTCTGTGAAGAAAATCCTGCCTATATCACAGTCACAGGAAGTGTATACCTCCTTCTGTTCTATTTACATAACTTGTCTAGGTGCCAGGTGTACCTAGGACCTAGAAGTATACTAATAGCAAATAGAGAAATGTTTTTTACATCGTACAAAGTACCCCTAGGAGGAAAACTTCTAACGTTTGAAATTACTTTTACCTCCTACTGTTCTATTTACATAACTTGTCTAGGTGCCAGGTGTACCTAGGACCTAAAAGTATACTAATAGCAAATAGAGAAATGTTTTTTACATCGTACAAAGTACCCCTAGGAGGAAAACTTCTAACGTTTGAAATTACTTTTAAGTCTGCCGATGCCGAAAAAAACCCCTTATCCTTGAAGCAATTCTCCTCATTGACCCTTGATTTTTTCCCTTTTTTTTATCAAAAATACACAAATTTGATCAAAAATAAAAAATTTGCTTACCTTCAGTGGAACCTTCCAAGATATTTTCATAGGTAAAATTTGAAAACAAGAAACGGCTTGCTACTTTCTCCATGATTCCGTAAGGCTGCCGATGCCGAAAAAACCCCTTATCCTTAAAGCAATTCTCCTCATTTACCCTTGATTTTTTTTCTTTTTTCTTTTTTTTTTTAATCAAAAATACACATTTGGCTTAAAAATTTTGCTTACCTTCAGTGGAACCTTCCAAGATATTTTCATAGGTAAAATTTGAAAACAAGAAACGGCTTGCTACTTTCTCCATGATTCCTAGGTCCGAGCTGAAAAATGCACAATAAATGAGTCAAGGATCAAAAGAAATTCAACACAATAAAACACAACTCACACTTTGATTTATGTAGGTAGGTATACCTACATACATACCAAAGAACTAAGAAAGAAATTTTTCCAAGATAAGGACCCAAGTCATTTAAGTTTTTCAATCCCTTTTCTCTGATCTAGGAACTTGAGCCCCAATAAATAACACGAAACAAAACCGCAGGCGAAATTTTAGAAAAATTTGGTCTGCAATCTTCAGAAATTAGGTCCCATAAAAATCTGTTTCAGCTCCCCATTAGATCATAGCTTTGTCTTTTCAGAATGACCATTGAAAGAGGGAAAATAGATACCAATATATTTGTGGATAACCTGAACCTAATAAAGTAAAACGGAATCAATAAGAAAATCCTTGGGATTTGGAAATATCAGAAGAATAAATAAATAATAATAATAAAAAAATCAACTAAAAAAAAAATAATCAAAAATCAACAAATTGAACAATTCAACACAAGCTTCACACCAAAAAGTTCAATAACGGCACCACATTGTAGCAGATAAAGCAAATGGCATAGGTATACTTACTTGCAGAGAAAAGGAACACTAATGCCTTATACCGTTCACCGGTAAGTCACTTGATGTATGTGTAGATCCTGGATACCGACTGCCTTATGTCCGAAGTCCTACTACATGACTTCCTACGCGACCAACTAACAATGATAGTAATTTCAGACCTAGACCCAGGTCCTAGGCAAATGAATAATCAGCTGTGAGAAGTAGTCTACGTTCTACAAGTGAAATGTATATGGGGAGAAGGAGAGGAAAGAGGAAATTGTTAAGTGTCAGTACAGTACAGATCTCGAGAGTTGCCTTAAGATGATAAAGAGAGGAGAAGAAGAAGAAAATGATAAAGAAGCAGAAGAAAAAGAAGAAGAAGACGAATAAGAAGAAAATATTATTATCTGGTCAAAAATCTAATAAAAAAAAAGAAGAATAGGTAATAAAGTATAAAATAATTATGACTCTGCTGAGATTGAAGCCGTGCTCTCTTATTTACCAGCACAGGTTCCACTCAATCGAAGCAGAAGCATTGTGCTTTATTTAGACTAACAAAAACAAAATAGGTAATTTCGTCCCATTAAATCCAGAATTTGTGGAAAAAACTCTGACGTGAAATGGCCGATTAAAAAATCCCAAGAGATATACTCGTATCTAGGGAAGGTATATACGTACCTAACTTACCTATGGATAATTTATCCATAGGTGGGGGAACTGCCCCATTTTTGGGGGCAGTTCCCCCTACACTTAAGCATCAGACTCACGTTTCACGTTACTATCTGACTGCACCAGGATCACAGCGTGTGTGTCAATACTGTCATGTCAATCTAACCTGATATTTAACTGAGAGGACATTTTTTAAGGGGTTTAATGTGACTTTATAACTGCTAAGGTTTACAAAGGTTTTACTCTCCATTCCGCGACAAACCACCCGTCTCCTCACATCACTCTCACCCAGGCTGAGTGGGGCCGGGAAAAGCCAGCACCACGCGCTTATCCAAGATGGTCACCCATCCGGACGCCAAGGACGCGCAATGTTGCTTAACTTCAGTGATCCATCGGGAACTACTACATTCAAGCATTGCCTCTAGCGAACAGAGGACTTTAAATGAACACATGACATAAGGCATATGAATTGCTACACAGAACACAATTCTCTACAATGCGGTACAGTTATATCGGTCCAATAGCCTATTTGACTAGCCCAGTTCCAAAAGGGGACAGATCGAGTTTTCGGTGCGAAAACTGGATATCTCGGAACTTTGACCTTAATATAACGAACTAATGTCAACTTTGCCAGAAATACCATATAATGTATACCAACAGATACCCTTAGCTTTTTTTCCAAGACTCAAATCATTTAAATCGTCTGCTTATTTCAAAAGATATGAGTTTTTCGTGTTTTCCCTAAAAAAGTCCATCCGAGAATGTCCACTTTTGGAACTGGACTACTCATAAGCCATTAAGCCCCACAATCTATTTAAAGCCCTCCTCCAAGATAGCTCGTCCTGTTTTATGTCTGCTTTGGTTTGTTGCCGTAAGCTTTCCGGTGACTTTATAACTGCTAAGGTTTACAAAGGTTTTACTCTCCATTCCGCGACAAACCACCCGTCTCCTCACATCACTCTCACCCAGGCTGAGTGGGGCCGGGAAAAGCCAGCACCACGCGCTTATCCAAGATGGTCACCCATCCGGACGCCAAGGACGCGCAATGTTGCTTAACTTCAGTGATCCATCGGGAACTACTACATTCAAGCATTGCCTCTAGCGAACAGAGGACTTTAAATGAACACATGACATAAGGCATATGAATTGCTACACAGAACACAATTCTCTACAATGCGGTACAGTTATATCGGTCCAATAGCCTATTTGACTAGCCCAGTTCCAAAAGGGGACAGATCGAGTTTTCGGTGCGAAAACTGGATATCTCGGAACTTTGACCTTAATATAACGAACTAATGTCAACTTTGCCAGAAATACCATATAATGTATACCAACAGATACCCTTAGCTTTTTTTCCAAGACTCAAATCATTTAAATCGTCTGCTTATTTCAAAAGATATGAGTTTTTCGTGTTTTCCCTAAAAAAGTCCATCCGACACCAACCTATTATGTATTTCTCTCGTTTGCTGTATTTTGATCTTGTAAAAGCCGCTCTCATGAAAAATCTGTCACCGACCTTGACTCTTGACGTCAAATGAATTAATATTTTTTTCAAAGTTCAATAAACGAAATCGATGACATGTGGCTTAGTTAATTAGCTAGATTATACACGTGTATAATTGTATAATATGCAATGTATAATATGATTTGACTTAAAAAAAAATCCTGCCCATGCGGGTAAGTACCTATTGTGTAGGGGAAGATCGCCTAAAACCGGATACCTATTTTTGAAAACGGTTTAGAAAAGTTATTGTGAGCGTTAGTTCCTTAAAACTGAATGGAATTGATTTGAAATTTAGTTTTCTTTCCAACATTAGTACTCAAGAACTGCCAAATATCATGAACTTACCTTATTGTGTACCTACTTACCAACATACATTCCGTGTCCGTGAGATAGGCACCTATCGCACGGTGTTGAAAGGATGATTTAGGATTTTGAAATTATTGAATTTACATTATTCTTACCGTTTTACAGGTACAACCTAGTATCCAATAATAATAAAAACGGTAAGAATAATGTTAATCTCTTTGCAAAAGCCCATACAGAGTACGATTTCCGGCCTCCTGCTCTTGTGAGTAAACTGTGTTCAAATGAGCGAAATGTATATTTTTTTGTTGTATTATATTATATTTTTTTTTTTTAATTTTAATAAAATCATTTGCATGTACCATTTCATATTCATTAGGCTGTTATAACCGCTACGATCAGACATTTTACTAATTTTATGTACATAATTATGTAGGTCTGTCTGATGTTTGTCTGTCTGTCTAGGACACCATTTAAAATTCTAATAAATTATGAATTTAAGTGTATATTGAAAGAAAAAGGACCTAGATGGCCCCATTGACCCCAGGGCCGCATTTAGGGGGCCGGCGCCCCCCCCCCCCCCCCCGGCCCCCCTCCTAGGATGTACCGTAATCCCGTACCGCAATGATTTTTCCAATATGGCGGCCAAAAAAGAGGTTTTCTCACAATATCTCGTTTCCGGTAATTTTTTTCCTACAACAATGAATTGAAAAGTTGTTTCTTTTTTTGTTTTCTACATTTTATATTTTTACACTTTTTTTCTAGGATGTACCGTAATCCCGTACGGTAAGCATTTTTCGAACATGGCGGCCAAAAAAGAGGTTTTCTCATAATATCTCTTTTCAGCTAATTTTTTTCTAATAACAGTGGATTAAAAAGTTGTTTGTTTTTTTCTTTCCTACATTTCATACATTTACACTTTTTCTCTAGGATGTACTGTAATCCCGTAACGGTCGATCTTCGCACCAAAGCACTAGGCAAAAGGCTTATAGTCCTTGGATTGGAAGAGGAAGATTGAAATGTCGACATAAACGTAAACGTTAACAACAACATAAATTTATTTTGAAATTTTATACCTACATAAATACATGTTTATATCTAGGAGAAAACGTTTTGGTCATCCTGGATCCTGATCAGGAGATTGAAAATAAAAATAAATCAAAGGCCACACATACCTTTACAAAGAATTTATTTCAGTTTCGGGCACGATTTTATTACGATAAAAATGGTATTGGAAGGTAAAAACTAAATGAAATAATGTAAAAATACTGAAAATTTAGCACCTTAATTAAGCAAAATTAAAATAAAACACTTGCTCTCTCCATCGCTGTTCGAACTGACTTGAAAACATCGAGTACCGACCGGACGTGCTCAATTTCTTCATCACCAAATTAATTTTAGCTAGGATGAGAAATGGCTGAAATTTCAAGGACAAGATTTTACACCGAGTAGAAGAGTTCTTGTTGAATACATCTAAATCTAAAATCTAGTGAACCTTGAGTACAGAAAGAGTGCAATTTCCAGGAAGTTTACTAGGTTTTGGCAATAAAGTTATTAAAGAACATTATAATAATTGTAATATTAGACCCTTGAGTGGTTGTAACTAGGCAAGGTGCATGGGACATTCTCTACCACCAAGCCCTTAAAAATCTATTATTATCTGGTCAAAAATCTAATAAAAAAAAAGAAGAATAGGTAATAAAGTATAAAATAATTATGACTCTGCTGAGATTGAAGCCGTGCTCTCTTATTTACCAGCACAGGTTCCACTCAATCGAAGCAGAAGCATTGTGCTTTATTTAGACTTACAAAAACAAAATAGGTAATTTCGTCCCATTAAATCCAGAATTTGTGGAAAAAACTCTGACGTGAAATGGACGATTAAAAAATCCCAAGAGATACTCGTATCTAGGGAAGGTACGTACCTAACTTACCTATGGATAATTTATCCATAGGTGGGGGGAACTGCCCCATTTTTTGGGGCAGTTCCCCCTACACTTAAGCATCACTCACGTTACTATCTGACTGCACCAGGATCACAGCGTGTGTGTCAATACTGTCATGTCAATCTAACCTGATATTTAACTGAGAGGACATTTTTTAAGGGGTTTAATGTCACTTTATAACTGCTAAGGTTAAGAAGGTTTTACCCTCCATTCCTTGACAAACTACCCGCCTCTTCACATCACCCTCACCCAGGCTGAGTGGGGCCGGGAAAAGCCAGCAGCACGCGCAAAGCCAAGATGGTCACCCATCCGGACGCCAAGGACGCGCAATGTTGCTTAACTTCAGTGATCTATCGGGAACTGCTACATTCAAGCATTGCCTCTAGCGAACAGAGGACTTTAAATTAACACATGACATAAGGCATATGAATTGCTACACAGAACACAATTCTGTACAATGCGGTACAGTTATATCGGTCCAATGGCCTATTTGAGTAGCCCAGTTCCAAAAGGGGACAGATCGAGTTTTCGGTGCGAAAACTGGATATCTCGGAACTTTGACCTTAATATAACTAACTAATGTCAACTATGCCAGAAATACCATATAATGTATACCAACAGATACCCTTAGCTTTTTTTTCCAAGACTCAAATCATTTAAATCGTCTGCTTATTTCAAAAGATATGAGTTTTTCGTGTTTTCCCTAAAAAAGTCCATCCGAAATATATAGGTAATGATGATAAATAATATGAGTAAGGGAGAAAGGGTTAACCTTTTATAGTTTCCCGCTCATTACAAAAAGCCCCGTAATTTATTAAAGCTCCGTAAGTTATTGCATTTTTTTTCTCCTTCTCGGGCAAATAAAATTCACCTTACAAAGTTTGATTCCCATCTGCATAGTTTTCTGTTTGCATAGGCAGAAAAGTTTTGCTGTATAGAAGTTCGCCTGTCTCTGTGTATCCCTACAGTCGCGGTCTATGGAAAAAGAATCGCATAGAATATATAGAATAGAACCTGTTTATACTGCCAGAATGAAACTAAAGAGTCTCTTTGTCTATACAAGGTCTTATGGATTCTATACAAGGTCTTATGGATTTGACGAAAAACGCTGACCCTATTGGGACGGAAAAAGGCAAAGAATAGGAAGACGAAGAAGGAGGAGGAGAAGAAGGAGGAAGAGGAGGAGGAAAAGAAGAAGAACGAGGAAAAATATTAAAGTTTTCTTTAAGATAGGTAGGTAGCTTCTTTTTTAACAGGTTATTCCACTTAACAGAAAATTTATGTATTTCTCCTGTTTGGAGGAAAAAGAGTTTTTTGAGTAAATTCTGTAAACACACCACTGACTAGGTCCCTCCCTCTCTCCCTCTCTCTCTCTCTCTCTCTCTCTCTCTCTCTCTCTCTCTCTCTCTCTCTCTCTCTCTTCCCCCACCCATTTTTGCCTTTTTTATGGGCTAAACCTTTTCTAGTTTTTATGTAAATAAGTTTCACCTCACCGATATCGTAAAAGTTACGGCCGTTCGGAATAGGCATTTTACATTGTTATATGCTTATTTATGTCATGAAGAGAAAGAGAGAAGTTCAGCTCTTGTTTGGAAAGCGTTCAAAATCGTTCTCAAACATCCCCCCCCCCTCCCATCCTCCCCAATTTATTCATATAAACTATAGGGGGGGAAATTCGATTTGAAAAAGAGCAAGAAAAAGATTGTATAAAAGGAGAGTTTATGTTGGAGGGAGAAGGACGGAGAGGGGGGGTAAGTAGAAAATCATGTTATGGGGTACAAGGAATGAAGGTAGATAGGTAGGTACTTATTTTTCAGGAAGTGGTAAGTTTAGATTGTGCCGGCCAGTGGCCATTTGGTTTGATACATCCGATTTTTTTTCCAAATGCCTGTAGGCAATGTAATTTAAATAAGAGTGTTCCCACTACACACGACATTATTTTTTCTCTAACGACAAGTGGGAACGGGCAGTGAAAATAGGAGTCATCCGATTTTTTTCCGAATGCCTGTATGCAATGTAATTTAAATAAGAGTGTTCCCACTACACACGACATTATTTTTTCTCTAACGACAAGTGGGAACGGGCAGTGAAAATAGGAGCCACCAAATACTACTTCATACTAAAAAGAGGCGCCAAATACTCAGTTTTGGTGGAACTAACCATCCTGCACTCTGTAGTTTTTTTGAAGAGGTTTTCACAGAGGGAACTAACTGTAACTGCTATGGTCTTATCGTCCCGAAATCGAAGAGAGAAGGAAGACAGGATAGGAGAAAGCCAGCCGTTCCGATATCACGTCAGGATAAAATCCGCCCCGAGCGGGAATCGGATCCGCGGCCTAGCGCTTACAAGGCACACGCGCTACCCACTAAGCTAACTAGGCTGGTCTGTAGGGTTTGTTCTGTTGGAATGTCCACTTTTGGAACTGGACCACTCATAAGCCCCACAATCTATTTAAAGCCCTCCTCCAAGATAGCTCGTCCTGTTTTATGTCTGCTTTGGTTTGTTGCCGTAAGCTTTCCGGTAGAAGTCGTAGAAGAGAGCCAACATGAAGATATACTGGGGCACAATAATGGCGCACGGCCACAGAGGATAGCCACAGGGGAAGAGGAAGGGCAAGGAGAAGTGAACGATGAGGCATACAAATTGGACCTGAAAGAAAATTACAAATTACCCAAATAATACTAAGGTCATACAATCATAAGAATCATGTTTGTATTCATGCTCGAACATGATAGGTTTGAAAAAGACCTGTCCCACTATATCAGCAGTTCGCAATATTAGAGAGTTTTTGCACCGTTAACTTACGTGACGATAACCGAAACGTAAGTTGTGCAGAAACGACTTTTCTTCAAATTACGTTGAAGAGTTCAGTTAACGAAAAGCTAATTTTGGTTGTAAAAACTCGCTATTTTCGAGAGCCCTTTTGCAGAAAACAGTTCCAAATTTCCTATTAATGACAGCAGATATGTTTTCAAGCCCTTTGCAGCAGCAAGGTGAGGTACTGAAATTACGATTTTACTTTTCTTAGGGGAGTTTCTCGTACGCTGGGAATCAGTACCGGACAAAATGAACACTCAAAGTGAAGTCATACACAAAAAGCTCACCCTGAGGTTTAGGTGTAAGGGCAAATAACACTAAAGAAAGGGGTAAGTTTCTACGAAGTGAACACTCTGATTTGCATCTATTACTCACCATTTGCAATTGTGTGATGTACCTCTTCCATTTAGCCTCGGTGAATTTCTTATCCAAAGCGGACAGGAGGTAATAGGTGTACATGATGGCGTGAACGAAGGAGTTGACAGCACCCAGACTGACAGCATGACCCCCTGGAATTAGAAGTAAGGGTAAAGGTCCGTTCCCACTTGTCGTGAGTTACATCCGATTTTTTTTCCAAATGCCTGTAGGCAATGTAATTTAAATAAGAGTGTTCCCACTACACACGACATTATTTTTTCTCTAACGACAAGTGGGAACGGGCAGTGAAAATAGGAGCCACCAAATACTACTTCATACTAAAAAGAGGCGCCAAATACTCAGTTTTGGTGGAACTAACCATCCTGCACTCTGTAGTTTTTTTGAAGAGGTTTTCACAGAGGGAACTAACTGTAACTGCTATGGTCTTATCGTCCCGAAATCGAAGAGAGAAGGAAGACAGGATAGGAGAAAGCCAGCCGTTCCGAGAACGAACAATATCCCATCAGGATAAAATCCGCCCCGAGCGGGAATCGGATCCGCGGCCTAGCGCTTACAAGGCACACGCGCTACCCACTAAGCTAACTAGGCTGGTCTGTAGGGTTTGTTCTGTTATAAGCAAAGTCATATTATTAGTTACTCGTATATCCCAAACGCCTATGTTATTGGCCAACGGGAACTACACCAGTGAGACCTAAGAATACTTGGAATAAAATCCATCCTTTTAGCATTTTTTTTTTCTTTTTCTGTTCTTTACCGGGTGCACAATAGGTCAATGCACAGTTCCAATAGTCGGTATGCATTCTAAATCCAATGCATATTGTTAGCTATTTGGGTAACATACCTGGTGCATTTACTTTATCTTGTATGTACTTGTACATACCTGGTACATATCTTGTTCCGATAAGTCCTGTAATGATCATACCAGTGTGATGATACACATGAAGAAATGAAGCCTGCTTGAATTTCTTCCGCAAAATGAAGAATACCTGAACAGCAAAGGACACAAGTAGTGAGCAAACAATCAGAGGCAACAAAGCAAATGTTATTTAATACCCATAGATAATAATAATAATAATTAAAAAAAAAAAAAAAAAACAAGCAAATATTAGAGTTTTTGCAACCAAAATTAGCGTCCCATTAACTAAACTCTGTAGGTAATATTATTTGACGAAAACTAATTTATACTTTCTACGCGTGCGCAGAAACAAGTTTTCGTCAAATAACGTTAAAGACTTTAGTTTATAACGAGACGCTAATTATTATGGTTGCAAAAAATCTCTATTGTCAACATAACAGTCAACGGCACTCTCCTTATACTTTCACTGCTTTCCCTCATTTTTACACCCTTTGACATCCAATATCTTCCGAGGCATATATTTGAATAAAGAAAGTACTTATGGATACTTAAAGTACTTATAGATAGTTATAGGTACTAGCTATTCTTAGTACAACTGGCATATTGTGTGCAGTCATGATTGGTTCTCAGTCTCTACAAGATCCAATGACCTTGACCTCTGACGACAGAATATAGGTATCTACTTACCTAGCCCATATTTCACGTCTTAGGCGTAATAATACTTGTCTCATCTCTTATAAAAGGGAAATACATATTATGTTTGTATGTAATGTATAACACACTGCGTTCTGAGGAACTTGGCCTGGCGCACTGCCGTGCGTCTAGATGTCTAGACGAATTGTTTAGGGAAAAGTGATAGAGAGAAAGAGAGAGAAATGGGAGTAGACCTATCAACCAAAGCGGGATCTTGATTGGATTGCACTCCATGGGGTTGCAATCGGTTTTGATCTTCTTCTTATTTTACATATTTCCTAGCCATATTCTTGTTAATTTACTCATTCTCGGCTTATTCGCATGTAACATTACAAAGATCAAAAAAAGTCCTGTCGGCTTTCACTCACTTGTCTGGTTCGTCTAATTTTATTTGCATACAAAGTTAATTAGTTTGTCTACGTAAGTACCTGTTTGGGGGAGGAAAACTGCAGAATGATGTGCAGAAAACTAAACAATTCGTTTACAGCTCAAACAGCGACAATGATAAAGTTTATAAGAAGAAGAAAAAGAAAAAGAAGAAGAAGAAGAAGAATTCAATTCAATATATTTTAATTGTGATTGTTACAACATTGTTAAAAAGCGGGTCCATGTTTGATGTTCCAACTTACCGTATCCAGTAGGTCTGTAATCTTGGCCATGTAGTAATACCAGACACAAAGCATTTCCTGGGGGGAAAAAAATAGAGTCATTGATTACGTATACAAGAATAATTTTACCAAGGTTCAAAGTTCTAAAAAAAAAAAAAAAATCTGAGCATTTCTCGCTAATAATGTTTGCTTAGGACCCGAGGAACGTCATAAAATGACCTTTTTATAATAAAAGCATAAATTATTACAACTCATTGCCTTTCAAAACTAGGAAGAAGTTCAGGATGGACCGAAAAATAAAATGGAAAATTTCAAAATTGTGGGATTCGAGAACTCAAAATAAATCTTATGAAAGCCTGGAAATTCTACTGATTATGCAATGTGCTATGCATAAAGTAAACCGCTTCTACTGAGAGCCACAAAAAGAGTTTAAACTCAGTCAGGAAGAAGTTCAGGATGGACCGAAAAATAAAATGGAAAATTTCAAAATTGTGGGATTTCTATATTGTGCGATTTGAGAACTCAAAATAAATCTTATGGAAGCCTGGAAATTCTACTGATTATGCAATGTGCTATGCATAAAGTAAACCGCTTCTACTGAGAGCCACAAAAAGAGTTTAAACTCTTAAGGATTTTTTTTTTTAAGAGGTTTGACAGAGGGAACTGTAACTGCTATGGTCTTATCGTCCCGAAATCGAAGAGAGAAGGAAGAGAGGACAGGAGAAAGCCAGCCGTTCCGAGAACGAACATTATCCCAATTGGTGGATAATTAAAAAAAAAAAAAAAAATAGCCAATCACATTGCTTAAACTGAGATTAAAAATTAAACGGAGTTTAAACTCACTTCGTAGCCGCGGGTATAAGTTTCCTTTTCTTTTTGCTTCTCAAACCCAGTATTTTGCTCGCCTACTGTAGGAATAGTAGGTATTCCTATTCAGAATATTCAGGCACTTTATAGAATAGAATAGAATATACCTTGTTTATCCTGCTCGAATGAGACTAAAAAGTCCCTTTGCCCCAGCAGTCTAAACAAGGTCTCGTTTATTTTATGGGTTAAATAACATAATAACGAAATTTTAGGACCTTGCTTAATTTAAAAATAATAATAATAATAATAATAATAATAAAAATATATAGGTAATGATTATAAGTAACATGATAGTTTATAGTTTCCCGCTCATTACAAAAAGCCCCATAATTTATTAAAGCTCCGTAAGTTATTGCATTTTTTTCTCCTTCTCGTGCAAATAAAATTCACCTTACAAAGTTTTGATTCCCATCTGCATAGTTTTCTGTTTGCATAGGTGAAAAAGTTTTGCTGTATAGAAGTTCGCCTGTCTCTGTGTATCCCTACAGTCGCGGTCTATGGAAATAGGTAGAATAGAATGGATCCTGGTGTAAGTGTTTCTACTGTCAGAATGAAACTGAAAAGTCCCTTTCGTCCCGCAGTCTTCACTACATAGGTCTAATGGGTTTGGTACAGACGATGATTGGAACCGAAAAAGGCAAAGAAGACGAAGTAGGAGAAAAAGAGGAGGACGAGGAAAAATATTTTATTATTATTATTATTATTATTTTTTTTTTTCAAGAGGTTTGACAGAGGGAACTGTAACTGCTATGTCTATTTCAGTTTCGACACTAAATCTAGCTGTTTAAGACCCATATGTTCTGAAGCGGTTCCGAAACTATGGCCACTTTTGACCCATATTTTCGGAAACGCTTGAAAACATAAGGGGCTGAAAGGCCAAATTTTAAGGTCTATTTCGATTGTGACACTTAAATCTTGGGGTTTATGCCCCTTATGTTCCAAAGCGGTTCCAAAACTATGGCCACTTCAGACTTTCATGGTTTGGCAGCGGTTTCTAAAATGTGGTCACAGAGTTGATTTAAGAACTTTTTTTTAGTACTGCTTGTTGTATTGAAATAATACAATTATTGTTTTCTTGCTTCAGGATTGCACGTGATGTAAATATCCTTACTGACATACTGACATCAGCAAGGCGGAATGCACCGATTTCCCTGTTGCACCTCGGATTCGCCTATTCCATGGACCTCGTTTCATTATGTTTTCACCGAAGTATTAGGAATAAAATGATTTTATTGTTCGAATTTAAATTGTACCGCTGTTGTTAATGCAATCACACAAATAAACAAAACCATCTTTTAGAAAATAATAATATTTTAACGAAACTTTATTTTATCGATATAATTTAATATTCACATAACAGGAGGAGAAAAAGAAGGGGAGGAGGAGGAAGAAAAAGATTTGCCGATCTCAGAATTTCGTACTTAGAAGCCACGATAATGAAAAATAAAACTCGTTTTTGTGTTTAACCTAACCCTATTATAACTCTGGTCACTGCTCAAATTGTGAAAGCTCATCCCAGTATGTTTATACGTGAAGTGTGTTCCAATAACTGGTGAATTTCTTTCCATCGACCACCTAAAAAAGGGACCTATCTATAGGTTCGTTCTTTTGATAATCAATTCCTAAAAGAAATTCTGGTATCCAACTTTAAAGTTCATTTCCCGATCGACTTGGAGGAGTGGTCTACTACCCTGGTTTCACAAATCCGTCACTGGCATTGTTAATAATCGTATTTTATTGTACAAAAATCTTCACTTGTGTTTTCTGCAGCTTCTGTGAGCTCTGTAGTCTTCCCCGACACGTGCTTGTGTGTCGGTCATCTCCGAAATAATCTCAAGACGATAATAAATAGTGTCTTGTGCTCAAAACGTTAAAGATTTATTTTCGCAAGTCAACAACTTCACCCATGCCTACCTGTGGATTAGACAGATTTATCACTTTATAAAACATCATACTTTATTATTAGGCATTCATTTGTGAAAATTAAAACACAATTTGTAAGTGTTTATTTGTACTTATTATTTACAGTTTTGTGAATTTAAACTATCGATTGAGCTAATTATTCATGTAGGTAGTTTGAGCGCAGATTAAAATTTATACAAGTACGGTAATTTATCCAAATAAGTTCGCCTGGTCTCAAGGACTGTGCCGGCCAGTGGCCATTTGGTTTGATTTTGCATCCTAAGGGTACCTACCTACACTACTTACTATGAGGGCCGTATTTAGGTGGGGGGCGACCCCCTCGAGCCTCGTTTTTCTCCTTTACTGTAGGCCAGACTCGGAAAATTTGCTGGGTGCCGGCCAGTGGCCATTTGCTTTGATTTTGCATCCTAAGGGTACCTACCTACACTACTTATATACTATGAGGGCCGTATTTAGGTGGGGGGCGACCCCCTCGAGCCTCGTTTTTCTCCTTTACTGTAGGCCAGACTCGGAAAATTTGCTGATAAAACAATTAGATTGCATAACTCAATTGAATGAAGTGTCCCCGGGTATTAGGTAATATTGTTAAACTCAGATATGCCCGGGCAACTTTTTGTTTTGATAAAAATTGATTTGAATGAAAACTGAAATATTAGTGTTCACTTGTTCACAGGAATACATATCTGAAGGAATACATATACCGCAAGACTTACCGGTTAAACTCAGATTCGTAGATTCGTATAAGCTTAACCCATCCCCCGGGGCAAACTGCCCCAACACCTAAGTCTCAGAGTGGGCTTTTTGTGTATGAAAAAACACAAAAACCCACTCTGAGGCTTAAACACAGAACTTAAAGGGTTAACGACAGAATTTAGTGGTTGAACCATAGAGCTTACCGCGTAAGTTTGAGCTGTGTTCCGTTTATCAATAGGTTGACAAATGAGACTGTACTGTCCATCCATGTAGCACACTTTGATTACCTAGAATTGAAAAGAACATTACAAGGAATTAGACCTGACAGGCGGACCTGATCAGATGTACCTGCCAGGTCTACCTGATAGTGAGTGGCTGGTCTAACACGACGCTACTTCTACTGACAGCGACGAGCTAGGAGTAGGTAGGTTCCTACCTAATTATCTACCTCCTAATGTGTACGTTGTACGTACATACTTGATGATAATGAGCTCCAAAAGGTCACCTTGAAAATTTTCGATGTACTCTCCTACGGGAGCTACGAGGTACCTACGAGGAAAAAAAAAAAAAAAAAAAAAAAAAAAAAAAAAAAAAAATGAGTTACATAACTGTCCATATACATAACTAATGTGTAATGTCTATGTGTACTTTCATGAGTTCAATATTCCGGCCTTCAAAATGTCATTTTCATAGCCTAAATGCCTACCTAAACCACTTTTTTTGGGAATACACCTCACAGCAAGGAGCCCCCCCACAACTAGAATGATGTACCTAATGGTCTATTCATCCACATAATATAGTCGACGCCGTCGATCGACACGATCGATGTCGACTGAGACCGTACACTGCCTCGCCTTAACAACATAGATTCATAAAGCTGTCTTCACACAACGTGTGGACACAGCTTAATACCAGGACTTACTATGTAGACGCCAAATGCTGAATAGAGAATTTGGAACACGTTATACACTTTGAGGACTAGTCGACGCCGTCGATCGACTCGATCGATGTCGACTGAAACCGTACACTGCCTCGCCTTAACAACATAGATTCATAAAGCTGTCTTCACACACCGTGTGGACACAGCTTAATACCAGGACTTACTATGTAGACGCCAAATGCTGAATAGAGAATTTGGAACACGTTATACACTTTGAGGACCGTATCCAGATTGTAGGGCTGTCGGTTTTTCATGAACCAGGGGCCCAAGAATTTGACAAAATAGTAGTAGAAGCACATCAGGAGGAAAGGGCGCCATAGCGAACCTGTCCAGAACCAGTCTCTTGTCCTTGGATCTGAAATAAGAAGAAGAGGAGGAGGAGGAGGAGCAGGAGGAGAAAAAGAAGGGGAGGAGGAGGAAGAAAAATATTTGCCGATCTCAGAATTTCGTACTTGGAAGCCACGATAATGAAAAATAAAACTCGTTTTTGTGTTTAACCTAACCCTATTATAACTCTGGTCACTGCTCAAATTGTGAAAGCTCCTATTTGAGTTTTAACCTAACCCTCTAACAACGCGGGTCACTGCTCATTTGTGACAGCTCCTTTTTGTAGCGTGACTTCTGAACAAGTACCTATAAATTGACTAAAGAATAAACTTACCTGTGTGGTCGGTTTCTATCAGATAGTTGGTAATGTTGACAACTCCAGTGATGACTTGGGCCATGATGACTGCCAGAGCTTGAAAAGCTTACGTCAAGTAGATCACTATCACTAATTAACTGGACGGGTTGATAAACATACCATACGTAACGTTATCTCAATTTTAATTATTTAGGATGTAACCTATCAGAACACCTACTACATTCAAAGTAAGAAACTCGTTTTTATTTACACGTTTTAGGTCAAGAATGATAGGTATGATCAGCTTACAACACAACTAATTAAGTATTTAAATTATTAAAATCTTTAGTCTAAAAAAGGTAGATAGGTTGAGGATTCCCCTAAAGGAGCTCTTCCACCCAGCCACTGATTAAATATAAGAACACGTTATTTAGCAGTTTATATAAATAATAATATTACATACTATTATATACCTAGATTTATTAATCCTTTATTGGATACCTTATCAATTTGTTCTAATTCCTGAAAATGTGTTGAGAAATATGAACAATAAGACCTTTGACAGCAACCGTAGAGCGTCATATAGTAGTACGATGATTTTGTGAAAAAATCAAGTAATTACAAATTCAACATGATGATCCCGCCAGCATGAACATTGCACAAAACTTCCACTAAACATTCGATTCGAATACATAGATAACATAGGTTTAGTTTAAGTAGATTAGTAGATAATCATGTATAGCAAGCTGAGAAAAAACTAGGGTGAGAAAAAACTCCAATACAGAATTCTATATGAGGAAGCTCGGCACTAGCAATATACATATGTATAGCATTCCAACACTCTAAATCAGGGGAAATAACCCAATAACAGTAATAGCACACTGCAACAGTTTCCAATGGATCACTGAAGTTCGGATGGGTGACCATTAGGACAATGGGGTGCTCCTGGCTTTTCCTAACCCCACTCAGACTGGGTGACGATAATGAGAGGAGGCAGATAGCTTGTCGCCAAATGGAGAGTAAAACTAGTAAAATTCCCGTCGCTCATAGGCTTAGCAATTATACAGAGACGTTAACCGCTGGAAACCACGAGCTTTCAGTACCTATATAGATCGATTCATAGTCGCTTTTGATTAACTATACTAGGACTGTTTTCAAAGCTACTTGTTCGAACATTTTTTTTTTCTTTTTTTCTATTAGGTACAACATTCAGGTGTTCACGGGCATTTGATTAGCATAAATTAACATTTTCAATGTCACGAAGCATGTAGACAAACTTTTCCTAGCCATATTTTTGTAATTTACTCATTCTCGGCTTATTCGCATGTAACATTACAAAGATCAAAAAAAAGTCCTGTCGGCTTTCACTCACTTGTCTGGTTCGTCTAATTTTATTTGCATACAAAGTTAATTAGGTTGTCTACGTAAGTAGGTAAGTACCTGTTTGGGGGAGGAAAACTGCAGAATGATGTGCAGAAAACTAAACAGAATTCGTTTACAGCTCAAACAGCGACAATGATAAAGTTTATAAGGAGAAGAAAAAGAAGAAGAACAAGAAGAAGAAGAAGAGGAGGAGGAAGAAGAAGAAGAAGAAGAAGAAGAAGAAGAAGAAAAAGAATTCAATTCAATATATTTTAATTGTGATTGTTACAACATTGTTAAAAAGCGGGTCCATGTTTGATGTTCTAACTTACCGTATCCAGTAGGTCTGTAATCTTGGCCATGTAGTAATACCAGACACAAAGCATTTCCTGGGGGAAAAAAATAGTCATTGATTACGTACAAGAATAATTTTACCAAGGTTCAAGGTTCTAAAAAAAAATCTGAGCATTTCTCGCTAATAATGTTTGCTTAGGACCCGAGGAACGTCATAAAATGACCTTTTTATAATAAAAGCATAATGTAGATCGATTCATAGTCGCTTTTGATTAACTATACTAGGACTGTTTTCAAAGCTACTTGTTCGAACATTTTTTTTTTTCTTTCTTTCTATTAGGTACTATTCTATTAGGTACAACATTCAGGTGTTCACGGGCATTTGATTAGCATAAATTAACATTTTCAATGTCACGAAGCATGTAGACAAACTTGAAACAAAGTTGAATCTTGTAGTAGTATTATCTGACCTGGAAATTCAGTAATGCTACGAGCAGTATAACGGTCTTGATAAAAAGCCGCTACTCGTCAGCTACTCAATTGTCATAAATCCCTCACGAGGCTGACGCTGAACATCAAGAGATTTATATTCACACGAAACACTGACAGTATTTTTTCATTTTCAAATACACATAGGCGTTTTTCACGTATGTCGGCTTAGTTTGCTTGAAGGGAAACGTATGTCAGCTTAGTTAGCCTTGTAAGCGCTAGGTCGAATTCGAATTCCGCCTGGGGCGAACTTCATCATGAACAGATAAGGTTCGTTCTCGGAACGGCTGGCTTTCTCCTATCCTGTCCTCCTTCTTTATTCGATTTCGAGACGATAAGGCAAACCACTCATTATCAGGTAGACTTGACAGTTACACCTGATCAATTCACCGGATCAAGTAGGTATACCTGACATCTGATGAGTATACACACTATCAGGCACAGCTAAAATGATCCGTCTGTCAGGTACACCTGATGAGCACACACACTATCAGGTAACACTGACTCTATATCAGGTATAACTGACAACAGATAAGGTCTATCTGATACTGAGTGGCTGGCCCAAGACTTCCATTGTTACAGTTGATGAAAATGTGTCATCGAGGGGGTTTCAAGTCTAGGATGGCACCGTGACATAAACAGACTGGTGGTCGTACGTAGGAAGAGAAATAATACGCTTGTCATAGCATGCTACAGAAGTTCGGAACGGCTGGCTTTCTCCTATCCTGTCCTCCTTCTTTATTCGATTTCGAGACGATAAGGCAAACCACTCACTATCAGGTAGACCTGACAGGTACACCTGATCAGTTCACCGGATCAAGTACCTATACCTGACATCTGATGAGTACACACACTATCAGGCACAGCTAAAATGATCCGTCTGTCAGGTATACCTGATGAGCACACACACTATCAGGTAAAACTGACTCTATCAGGTATACCTGACACCAGATAAGGTCTATCTGATACTGAGTGGCTGGCCCAAGTCTAGGATGGCACCGTGACATAAACAGACTGGTGGTCGTACGTAGGAAGAGAAATAATACGCTTGTCATAGCATGCTATAGAAGCATACGAGAAATGAAATAAGACATACCTGCGCCATGCTATGATACTGAGAAAACAAATGGGGAAAATGTGCCCAGAAGAAAAGGTAGATGTAAGCAGCATACGGAGATAAGTAACACAAAAGAAGAAGTGGAAAAAAATTGGCAAAAATATCAATTAAACTGTAATAATATGAAGAATACAACAACATAACGAAAATAGATTGAAGCTTGGCTAGTCGCGTAGGTGAAGGGATAAGGAACTTGGGTGAGAACTCTAGGCAAATATTCTAAAAACGGGCAGGTATAGGGACCTGATACTCGCATTTCAACATCATGGGCAATTGGGCAACTGTTATTATCTGTCCACTGCTGGACAAAGGTCTCTTCTTCATTCCTCCATTGAATTCTACCCTGTGCTTTAGTAGGTACCTACCTACCTACATCCCAGTATGTTTATACGTGTAGTGTGTTCCAATAACTGGTGAATTTCTTTCCATCGACCACCTAAAAAAGGGGCCTATCTATAGATTCGTTCTTTTGATAATCAATTCCTAAAGGAAATTCTGGTATCCAACTTTAAAGTTCATTTCCCGATTGACCTGGAGGAGTGGTCTACTACCTTGGTTTCACAAATCCGTCACTGGCATTGTTAATAATCGTATTTTATTGTACAAAAATCTTCACTTGTGTTTTCTGCAGCTTCTGTGAGCTCTGTAGTCTTCCCCGACACGTGCTTGTGTGTCGGTCATCTCCGAAATAATCTCAAGACGATAATAAATAGTGTCTTGTGCTCAAAACGTTAAAGATTTATTTTCGCAAGTCAACAACTTCACCCATGCCTACCTGTGGATTAGACAGATTTATCACTTTATAAAACATCATACTTTATTATTAGGCATTCATTTGTGAAAATTAAAACACAATTTGTAAGTGTTTATTTGTACTTATTATTTACAGTTTTGTGAATTTAAACTATCGATTGAGCTATTTATTCATGTAGTTTGAGCGCAGATTAAAATTTATACAAGTACGGTAATTTATCCAAATAAGTTCGCCTCGTCTCAAGGACACATAATATTACCTATTATTATTTACATAGATAAAATATAACCTATAGGTAAAATATAATAATTAATTAAAGTAAAAAAAAAAACAAGAAGTGACAGATAACATTTTGTGTTTGTCACCATGACAGAAGTATCCAACGCCCTAATGCCTTCCAAATTTCCTACCCAGCCACTTTCTACCGACACCTTTCCGCCAACAGCTGTGTTAAATTGGATGTTCCTCAACATCGATTCCCCTCAAGATCAAATTAATGTAAGTTAGGTTCCAAACATCCCATTCCAATCAGCATGGAGGACTTCGAATCTGGAGGTTGGTGGTTAAGGTGTGTCCACACATTGTCGAAGGCCGTCGATCGACTATGTGTGGACATACCTTTAAAGTCCACTTTCTTCAAAAAAATTTAGCTTGTTGTAGGTCTTAATATTAATCAAAGAGCGACATCTGTGACAAATATTCATACTTAGCATTAGCTAAAATGGACGCGGCACAGTCCTCAACTAAAATAGACGCGGCACACAAGGGATCATTGGTATCATTAAGCAGAGCTCCAAAACCACCGCAGCTTTTGGTCGAAAATCATGAAAATATTTCAAGGTGTGTCCAAACATAGTCGACATCGTCGATTGACCTCGACTGAATCCGTACACTGCCTCGACAACATAGATTCACCTCTTCACATCATCGATTGACCATCGATCGACGGGGTCGACTAAGTATGGACACAGCTTTACGCTCTCTATTCTGACTTCCTGACTGCTGATGCTGTAACGTGAAACTGTATGTTTTATTTCCACAGTCCAAAATCTTATCCACGTTGTGGGGCCCCTTTCCCAATGCTCAACAATATAGTCCAGCTAGTACAACCAAATGGAGCTCATCCGCCTCCAATGAGTGTATAGGTAAGTATATTGTCTTCCTTCACTTCCTTACAAGATCCTTTACCTCTACTGAAAACAGTTAACCATAGGTATGACCTACAGCCCCCACAGGTTAGGTTGAGTTTGAGTCAATCGAAATGATGATTCACGTAGGCTAAGTTGTATTAAAATTTAGATTTTCCTTAGCTATATTTTTTATCGTCTGCTGAGATTTGGTGGTCCCATTGCGCCAACACTACCTGCACTGCCAAAGAGTTGACTCTCACAAAAATATAAATTATGTCAGATAAGGGTCCTTTTCGCAAAGAGCAGCTTCATTGTCTTCACAAGGCTGAATAGTGAAAGAGTCAGCAGACATGTTTAGTTGTTTACCCGTTTAGATACCAACCACCCTCGATGTCCTTTAACTTCAATGAACCTTTGGGGCCTCGAAACTGTTATTTTGAACGTCGAAATCTTGTTCTCATTTCAATCCATGTTCCGATTTTCAGATGACATTGTAGATTCACTGTGTGATCTTCATTTGGAGAAGAAATCATTCAAGCAGCCTCCCTCAGCCTATCTGTGTCATTTGTGCTTCGTTGGAGGTCACTATATCACAGACTGTCCTCTGGTAAGGAAAGTGACACTCTGAAATAAAGCGCTTGGATTAATAGCCTTTTTTAGCGTCGAATCTACTGTCTCATAATCCCTTCTTCCTAATATTTCACTCTGAATTCTGCCCGCCACCCTTCAAAAATCATCCCAAGTTTCAATAAAGAGGCTTTTCAACCCTACGCTACGGTCTAAAGTAGGTATCTATTGTAGCTAAAATCAATTCTCATGATCTTGCAACTTAACTGCTAAACCAGCACTGCACTCATGATTCATGGTCCAACTCTGAAGAGTATTTCATAACCTAATGACAGTGTCCCATAAATATTTGAGTCCACTTTCTTCCAAAAACTTTAGCTTGTTGTAGGTCTGTATTAATCAAAGAGCAACATCTGTGACAAATATTCATTCTTAGCATTAGCTAAAATGGACGCGGCACAGTCCTAAACTAAAATAGACGCGGCACACAAGGGATCATGAAGAGACCGCCTTAACATAGCAGAACTAAAAATTTTTCTTTCACTCCTCCCTCCCTGATACCAATTGGTATCATTAAGCAGAGCTCCAAAACCACCGCAGCTTTTGATCGAAAATCATGAAAATATTTCAAGGTGTGTCCAAACATAGTCGACACCGTCGATTGACCTCGACTGAATCCGTACACTGCCTCGACAACATGATTCACCTCTTCACATCGTCGATTGACCATCAATGGTCGACTAAGTGTGGACACAGCTTTACGCTCTCTATTCTGACTTCCTGACTGCTGATGCTGTAACGTGAAACTGTATGTTTTATTTCCACAGTCCAAAATCGCACAAAACTTCCACTAAACATTCGATTCTAATACATAGATAACATAGGTTTAGTTTAAGTAGATAATCATGTATAGCAAGCTGAGAAAAAAGTAAAAACTAGGGTGAGAAAAAACTCCAATACAGAATTCTATATGAGGAAGCTCGGCACTAGCAGTATACATATGTATAGCATTCCAACACTCTAAATCAGGGGAAATAACCCAATAACGATAATAGCACACTGCAACAGTTTCCAATGGATCACTGAAGTTCGGATGGGTGACCATTAGGACAATGGGGTGCTCCTGGCTTTTCCTAACCCCAATTACCTTTGAGGGCAAAAAAGTGCCCAAGTAATCAATTATCTTCCCGGCCTTCAGCCTATAATTCACCAAGATGTGACTAGCTGACTTGTGTCCCTACGAGATAGGCAAGATAGCTTTGACCTTTGACCCCAATTACCTTTGAGGGCAAAAAGTGCCCAAGTAATCAATTATCTTCCCGGCCTTCAGCCTATAATTCACCAAGATGTGACTAGCTGACTTGTGTCCCTACGAGATACCATGAGCAATGACACTTTTGCAGGTGCCAAAAACATGCCCACAACCCTAGCAGGGGGATAACTATGAAGTGTTTGTGTGTAATGAGGGGAAACAATACTTGTATTGTTAAACCTTCAGTGTGACACGCGACAGCATTAGACACATTGTTATGCATGGGTTACATCAGCGCAACTTTGCCAAGAGCACGCAACCTCTGCCCCGGCGAAGTTCTTGGGAAAATATCCGGCCTAGGAATGTCAAGTATGAGAGAAATTTGTGTTTGGCCAGGCCATGCTACTGCAATTTTATTGATGTCAAATAGTCTGAACACCGTTCTAAGAAAAGTTGATTTCTTGCCCGTTTTTGGTGTTTCGTCAGCTAGTCACATCAAACGCATTTGAAGCACAAATCCTGAAATGAGAAAGGTACCTACTAGTTATCAGATTTGATAAATTATACAATGCGAAAAAACGAAAAAATAAATCTGATTAGGTACTCGTAACTTAGTAGAAGCTAGAAAATCAATAAAGATACTACTAACCTACGTCTAGAAATGGTTCGTGATGTAGAATTAAGACAATAAGAAATTTGTACCTTTCAGTTCAATATGTCTCCATTCTCAAAATACCGTCAACTCTTCCTGTTTCAGGCCAGACCAAAAGGCGAAGGTCTCACGCCGTACCAGGGAAAGAAGCGATGTTTCGGCGAATATAAATGTTCGAAGTGTAAACGGAAATGGATGTCTGGTAATAGTTGGGCCAATATGGGGCAAGAGTGTATCAAATGCAATATAAATGTTTATCCACACAAGCAGGTAAGGGAAACCATTGACCACAAGCAAGGCAGATGGTCCCTCACAGGTAGACATGTATCTGGGTGGTAATGGTGCGTTCATTATAAAGTCAGGCTATTTGGGGAGACGAATGTCACAAACATGTGGTGATGTGGTATGTTTCTATCACATATGTACTCGTAAATGGTGTCTGTCCAGAAAGCTGTTAATGTTCAACGGTGTTGTGGCAGATGGTCTGTTCTCTCATCAGGCTCATCAACAACCTTTCAGATTTAGGTATAGTGCTTTATTTAGACTGTCAGCTTAGAACAAGTTGTTCCATTATACTAACAGTTTGTGGTGGATCAGAGATTCATCATAGTGTGGATCAGAGATTCATCCACACCATGAAAATTCCAATTTCGACCAAACTGTCAGAGTCTTTAACTTCAGTTTTATATAGGTACCTACACAGATGGTCTGTTTTCATAGTTCTCTCATCAGGCTCATCAACAACCTTTCAGATTTAGGTATAGTGCTTTATTTAGACTGTCAGCTTAGAACAAGTTGTTCTATTATACTAACAGTTTGTGGTGGATCAGAGATTCATCCACACCATGAAAATTCCAATTTCGACCAAACTGTCAGAGTCTTTAACTTCAGTTTTATATAGGTAATTAGGTACCTACCTATGTATATTCTGTATGTATGGTAAGGGAATAAGTTTAGGACTAGGATAAACGAGAAGGAAAATTGAAAAAAAAAAGTAAAATCTGGTTTCAATCTTTCCAATTCGTCAAATATCGAGGGACTAAAGTTTTGTAAAGAAAAGGTAGTTCAGGTCCTACCTATGTATATTCTGTATGTATGGTAAGGGAATAAGTTTAGGACTAGGATAAACGAGAAGGAAAATTGAAGAAAAAAAAAAGTAAAATCTGGTTTCAATCTTTCCAATTCGTCAAATATCGAGGGACTAAAGTTTTGTAAAGAAAAGGTAGTTCAGGTAACTATTTCTCTTATTCTGACGATAACCGTTGTCAAAGTGCTATTCTCTCAGGTGGCAAAAGGGATCTGCATCCCATAATACACGTTATCTTATTGGGACCTCCTCAGGATTTCTTGCTCCAAATTTTCAAAGTACGCCCCATACTAAACGAACAAAAACTGTTGGTATAATGAAACAACTTGTTCTAAGCTGACAGTCTAAATAATTAAAGTCTAAATACTACTTATACTTAGAAATGAATTCCGAGGTCCTGGACCACAACTTTAGGTACTTTATCCGAATTATTCTTATTCTAAGACAAGTATTTCCTGTTCTGTTTCCTCAGAGACCTTTGGAAAAGCCAGATGGTCTGGATGTGTCAGACCAGAGCAAAGTTCATCCGATGTACCTCTGCGAGAAGTGTAAGCAACTCGGATACTACTGTCGCAAATATTGCACCCCTTCCTCTGTCCGCAGATAATGATTCATTCCTTCTCCTTTTTCAAGTAAGTTGCTAACCGAACAGCATTACACAAACCTGTGAATTGCATCAGTTACTTTTCCCTTCATTTTGAAGGTTTGAAATTCACAAAGTTACGGAGTCCTTCATCATCAAACAGCATTGGATGATGTTATAACTCGATCTAGAATTAAGAATGATAAAACCGCGATCAAAGAATCAGGAGTTTCCAGGAGAAAATCGCTATGGACCAATCCTATTTTTAGAACTAGTTTTGGTACTTTTGGTACCACCTTCATATATATGGGTAGGTTGTCACAATCTTTCAAAGGATACAAAATGCGCCTAGCCAAATTTTATTATCTTTATCAGTTCATTGCGGTCAACACAGAAGAACATTATAGCAGCTGTTTGCCACCATTTAATCCACAACAAAAACTTAGTAACTCAAAGGGATCACAAGAAATGATCTCTAATCTCTACCTAAATTAGATTTTACTAGAACTAGTTTTGGTACTTTTGGTACCACCTTCATATATGGGTAGGTTGTCACAATCTTTCAAAGGATTCAAAATACGCCTAGCCAAATTTTATTATCTTTATCAGTTCATTGCGGTCAACACAGAAGAACATTATAGCAGCTATTTGCCACCATTTAATCCACAACAAAAACTTAGTAACTCAAAGGGATCACAAGAAATGATCTCTAATCTCTACCTAAATTAGATTTTAGAAAATCATTGAGAGCTAAGTAGGTACTATGAAAATCTCTGGAGTTGGTAGTGACCTACATGCATAATTATGTTCGTTCAATTCCCGGTCCGCTTTATGTGCCACGTGAATCCTATAAATTTTGGAATCGTTTCAATCCAATATCTCCATTAGTTCAGAAGATACTTACAGGTAAAGAACAAATTATACGTCAATAGTACATTTAATGGTTTCATATTTATGGCAAAAAAATTTTGACAAAAGAAATTCACCAAAACGCGTGCGTTGCCAATCGTATTCACGTTAACCCGTTAGCTCACAGGTAGACATGTATCTGGGTGGTAATGGTGCGTTCATTATAAAGTCAGGCTATTTGGGGAGACGAATGTCACCAACATGTGGTGATGTGGTATGTTTCTATCACATATGTACTCGTAAATGGTGTCTGTCCAGAAAGCTGTTAATGTTCAACGGTGTTGTGGCTGACCGTTTTTTTTCGATTTTATGAAAGCTGATTGGGGCATAGAGAAAAACTAGCCATGTACCCCTGAGATAAGGAAAAATAACTAGATATTATGTGGCACAACCGTTAGTCTAATAAATGACCTTCAAATGCTATATTGGACCAGTTATCTCATTACAAATTCTATTGCCTGTCAAACATTTTTTTCCAATCATAAACACACTAACATTTGAACTTATTTTCAATTAATTAGGAAGGTTAATCGTTAGGTGCCAATGCACTACTAATCCTATCTAGTCCGAGAGAGAACTTTGGAGAAGCACGATTAGCACAGAATCTAGTCAAGTTCCATCGTAACATTTGAACTTATTTTCAATTAATTAAGAAGGTTAATCATTAGGTGCCAATGCACTACTAATCCTATCTAGTCCGAGAGAGAACTTTGGAGAAGCACGATTAGCACAGAATCTAGTCAAGTTCCATCAGTCAAATTGTCCCCTCTTCGACTTGAACCCAGAACTCCAAGGTGGAAATCTAATGAATACTTCTTGGTCACATGGAAGCTGCCAATTTTGCCAACTAGAATACTTTGTCTTAGATTCGTACCATTTAGCGCAGTATGCTCAATTAACGTGGCCTGTCCAAATCATTAAACACACAAAACAAACATATGGGCGCACAGTTTCGTTTGAAGTAAACAATAACGTTTATCTATTTCGTATCAAATAGCTTGTACTGTTTGTCTTGTTACCCACCGCGTTGAGATCAAACACGAATATCGTATCGAAATCGAAACGATAGTCCATCCGTCGTGGTTTTGCGAAATTGTCACATTTATTTAATTTGATTTTTCGCAGCTCAAATTAACACATTATTCATAATGGAATTAAATTTGTAGTACCAATATTTGTCACTTGGTGAGAGTAAAGGAGGGTTCTTGAATGTTACATTTTTTGGGTGATTATTATAGGGTGTACTGTACATTTTACATGGGATGTGAGTACAAGTATTTTTTTTTAATGCTTTCCTTATAAAGATTTGAGTTAACTAACCAAGCAGTAACAGTCGTTGGTGGCTGCTTTTAATGATTCCGTATTAAAATTAATTGTTTACGGAATTCCACACCAACCTACAACAACCAAGCTAATAACTCCCAGGTCAATAATCCCAGGTACGATGTCACGTCAGCTATATTAATTTCATCTTGTCTTGAAATTGGCGCAGTCAAAATATTTTCACTTTATGATAAATGGGGATTGTTTGGGACGCAAAATAATGGAAATGCATTGTTATTGCAATGTTGCATGTTGGCCTACACTTGAGACTTGACAGAACATTAACATGGTCGTGAATAGTTTACCAGCCAACATTAGTTGTTCTCGCTTGATTTGAAATAGGTTATCTACAGCCGCACCGCAGCCAGCAGGTGAACTAAAGAAAAATTTACGAATAGTTGACATCTTTTGTTTGTAGGTATAAAATAGAAGCGGAATAAATACAAACAAACATATACATTCCATTTGGCAAGAGTTCGAGTGGAATTTTATAATACCTGTGTCTAGCTATAGGTATTAGGTATACAACATCATGTTTCATAAGAGTCCAATACTTATTGTTGATACTTAATATACTTTTATATGAGACAATTAGGAAGTTGTTAACAACATCATGTTTCATAAGAGTCCAATACTTATTGTTGATACTTAATATACTTTTATATGAGACAATTAGGAAGTTGTTAAAATAGAAGATAAGTTACAGCTCTAGAAGACAAACACTTGAAAATTGGACTATAAAACTTGGAAAGATAATAAAACTCGGGAGCCACTTAATGGGGTACAACAAATAAGGCAGGCACCATTTTTATAGGCACCTATTTGCAGCTGCAAGTTTTTTTTTTATATCCCGAGAAGAAGATTTACAAAGTTGGTCTAGGGCTGACCACGAATCTTTAAGCTCTGAGAAAAGACGAAGAAGCATTGAAGACATCGACCTCACCCATGGCATAGTCCCACAAAATGGCGACCCTGATGAGTGTTGTTCCATTCTTGCATTTGTCTGCGAAAATTAATTAAATAAATTATGATAATAATAAAAGTTAATTGCCTAATTATTCAAAGTATTTATAGCGACAGGTAAGGATGAGGAGGTGAAATTAGAAAGCAGAATGAAGCGATGCTTATCCATATATCACACTTACACTGTACATAATACATATCCCTACATGACGCCATGAATTACATGAACTCTGTAGTGTAGACTAAGCGAGTGTTCTAGAGTCTAGACTATGGTCTCTCCGTCTCTACAAGAGAAAACATTAGTCAGCAGTTACTAAAAAAAGAAGGTAAGTTCTGAGATCAATTCTGTGACCACATTTTAGGAACCGCTGCCGAACCATAAAAGTCTGAACTGGCCATAGTTTCGGAACCGCTTCAAGACATAAGGGGCTTAAACCCCAAAATTTAGTGTCAAAATATCGTCGACTGCTCAGATATCAGCAGACAGCTTATTCCCTGACATTATTTCATATACGAGAACAACGACATTATTTTCTTCTTTCAAGAACCTAAGTACTGCGGGGGTTTCAGGAAATTAGAGGTACTCATGGGGAGAGAGGAAGGAAGAAATTTTGTTTCCATGAAGCATGGAGATGTTTAAAATGTATTTCTCCCCTGACCAGCAAACAGCTTATTCCCTGACATTATTTCATATACGAGAACAACGACATTATTTTCTTCTTCCAAGAACCTAAGTACTGCGGGGGTTTCAGTAAATTAGAGGTACTCATGGGGAGAGAGGAAGGAAGAAATTTTGTTTCCATGAAGCATGGAGATGTTTAAAATGTATTTCTCCCCTGACCTAAATATCCAAATTGACTATCAACTCAAAATAAAACTTAGATGAGTCTGTATTTTTTGGTTTGGACTGTTTAGAGTTAAATTGCCGTTAAATTTTAACTAGTGATTTTTTCAGCACTTACTGAGGGGGTGCCCCGGGGTCTAAGCTGCCACTGATGGAGTAGGACTGGGGTTGTGTCACAATATTGATGATGGGATGGGGTGCACTCACTTTGGACAGGGGTAAGTCCGAATCTGCCGGCTGTAACAAATTAACAGTGCTTTATTTATTTTTCGGTAGGAACAAGAATACAACAATACATAAATGAGGAAAATGGACACTGTATGAATCTGCTGGTAATTATGAGAAAGCTGCTACTTGTTATATTCAACTCAAGAATTGGACCAAGATAGGTCAACTACTTCCTCATATCAAGAGCGCTACCACGTTTATCCAGTATGCTAAGGCCAAGGAAGCAATGGGGAGTTATCGAGAATCTGTAGGAGCATATGAGAGAGCAGAAGACTATGACAATGTGGTGCGAGTAGATTTAGATCATCTGAATGATATTCGACATGCCGTGGATATTGTTAAAGCTAAGAAGTGTACCGAAGGGGCCAAACGCATTGCAGACTATTGTAATAAACATGGAGACTTTGGTGCTGCCATACATTTCCTCATCTTATCTAAATGCTATCAGGATGCTTTCAACCTCTCTCAGCAACACAAGAAACTGCATGAGTTTGGTAAATTCTTACTGGAGGAAGATGAGCCCAACCCTGTGGAGTTGAAACGTCTTGCCATTCACTTTGAAGAAGATAAAGGAGTACTTACCTCCTTCCGGGTATCACAGCAGAGCCGGGCAATGCCCTGTAGTAGCGGGCACCACCCCTGACTCCACAGTGAAGACATTTCCGTTTCCGGGTTCTCGTCAGCCCACCAGCGATATATCTGAGCTGTCCGTATGTGTAGCGTGTGCATGAGGTCTAGAAGCTGAAGATATAAGATAATATTTTTAAATTCCCAGCAGTGCAGTTCCTAAGGAATTTTACACATTAAAAGCATAGTCGCACGAATTTTCATGGCACTTTGCAAACAAGAAAGCAATTAATGTGGCAAATCACTGGAGATTCCAAATCTAAAGTTGGTGACTTTTGCGGACACGGAAATTAGGTAAGTACAAAGTTAATTAAGCGATACCGCCTGAATATCCAAACCTATGGAAATGATTCTGACCTCTAGGTTGCTTCTAGTGATTTTAAACAGCGTCCCATCAGGATATCCCATCAGGATAAAATCCGCCGCGGGTTCGATTCCCGCCCGGGGCGGATTTTATCCTGATGGGATAATGTTCGTTCTCGGAACGGCTGGCTTTCTCCTATCCTGTAGAAAATGGACTGCTTAGCAGATGAGTGAGGACGTGAAAAAATTAGAGACAAATATTGCGTCACTAGTTGATGAAAAGTTCATTAATGGCTTTCATTTATTCAAACTTCAATAAATCTATATAAAAAATCATTGGACTTGTGGTGATGGTGGTTATACACAGGGCTAGACAGGCCTAGGCTCGGCTAGGATTGAAAAATAAGAAAGACCGGTAGGTACCTATGTACTTGTAAATCAATTTCTTTCGACTTTTTACTTTCTTATTTTTCTACTTTTCAAGCCTAGCATAGCCTAGCCCAGTGTATAACCACAACATCAAGACTATGTCTGCCTCCAAAATAACGTCAAATTTACGTGGTCTATACCACGTATTCAAGGTCATTGCCGTAAAGTACACCCCTCTCCCAAGGTCAAACTTTCAGCAAGGGATAAAAACAAAGGGGAGCGTGAAGTGTGAATGAACACCACATGCTTTCGGTTGCTAAGCAACGGTTTGTTTACGTTTCCAAGCAACTGTCTTGTGCGCATTGTTCATTCTTCCTTTTTTCTAGTCACTATGACGTGACGTCTTTTTCACTAGTTCGAACTTCATGTTTTTCTCATTATTTCACAAGTTTTGAAAACTATTACGTCAGTATCGTTTGTTCTGTCATTTCAACACAAAACTGTTGTGAGTTTTGGTGTTTTTGAAGAGGTCTAAAGTGGATTGACTCATTCATCTTTCAAATAAACTCAATGTTTTAATATAAATTATTCACGAAACGAATTATCGATGTCTTATCAAGACATTATTTTTCAAGCGCAGAACAGTCGATAAACAAGTTATTGAAAAAGATCAATTCAATTTACTAAAAAAAAATCTAAAATAAAAGGTGACGAATCTCTGCCAGAACTAGATTAACCCTTCCGTGTCCTACGTTATGTATTAACACACGTTGTCAAATCTCCCCATGCCATGGACAAACTCATTTTCACCCTAGAAGAACCTCACGGGCCCGGCGATGTGTATGTCTGTTGGCAACGCCGCACTGGGGAGCTCTTGGCCACAACAGGCCGGGACTCTAGTGTATCTATCTACAATAAACATGGCAAGCTCATAGACAAGATCACTCTGCCGGGACTGTGCATCGTTATGGATTGGGATAGCGAGGGAGATTTGCTGGGGATTATATCGTCCAATTCGAGTGCGGTGAATGTGTGGAATACGTACACTAAGAAGAGAACCATTGTGGACTCCGGACTAAGAGATCCACTCACCTGTCTAGTATGGTGTAAGGTAAGATCCAATCAGAGGAGGGAGAATGAAAGGGAAGAAATATGTCTCTAATGGTACATGGCAAACTTGAAAATATCTAGGTATCGATTTCAGTTTTATAGAAAAACTGAAAATTTGTTATCTGTGTCAGCAGTGCAGCATGTTACAATTGTCTGTATCTATCTACAATAAACATGGCAAGCTCATAGACAAGATCACTCTCCCGGGACTGTGCATCGTTATGGATTGGGATAGCGAGGGAGATTTGCTGGGGATTATATCGTCCAATTCGAGTGCGGTGAATGTGTGGACTCTTCTTACCTATACTTTGTGATGTTACTCCTGCACCTGGAACTCCTGTTGGAATATTCTCTGAAGATGAGGTTGGCTGAAATGCAATAGAAATCAATGAATATTAATATTCAGTCCTACTGGTAAAGGTACTGATTATTACTGATGTTAGTAAAAAGGTAATAAGAGCATGATATTGATAGAACACAATGTTTTTATGATAATAATAATAATATGTTATGCTATGAACCCCAAAATAAGCAAAATAAAAAAGAAAGAGAGAGAGAGAGAGAGAGAGAGAGACAGAGAGAGAGAGAGAGAGAGACAGACAGACAGACAGAGAGAGAGAGAGAGAGAGAGAGAGAGCGCGTCAGCGTCTTTCAAAGCAAATGTGCTGAAAAGTTTCCACTAAAAATATGTATAGGTACTGTAAATTAAATTATTGCTAATTGTATTATGTTGGATTTCACCAAAATTTATTCAGTCATTAGAACTCCTGTTAAGCTAACAGTCAGTTAAGTTCCATTTAATTTGTATTGGCTTAACAGGGCTGTTAAGATAACTGGCTGTTTGAGGCTGGAAAGAAAGTTGGTGAAATCCACCATTAGGGAATTTTCCTACGCATTCTAATGTTAGTTTTCACTTTTAAAAAGGAAAGAAAATATAAGCCAGAGGAGAGAGAATATCATGGAGTGATGACGGACAACTCTTAGCTGTTACCACATCTGGAGGATCTGTCAAAATATATCTGTCTAAACTTCCTAAGTTAGTGGTGGCAAATAACGGGAAGATTGCTATCCTGAGTAGTCTAAACCAAGTGTCAGTGTACTTACGTTCTATTGAGAGAAAGGGTACACCTTGGACGAACTTTATCATAGAGACTGAGATCGAACCGAGCTGGAGAGAATATCATGGAGTGATGACGGACAACTCTTAGCTGTCACCACATCTGGAGGATCTATCAAAATATATCTGTCTAAACTTCCTAAGTTAGTGGTGGCAAATAACGGGAAGATTGCTATCCTGAGTAGCCTGAACCAAGTGTCAGTGTACTTACGTTCTATTGAGAGAAAGGGTACACCTTGGACGAACTTTATCATAGAGACTGAGATCGAACCGAGCTTTCTCAACATGGGTCCGTGCCATGTGGCTGTGGGTATGAACAATAGGGTGTGGGTGTATGGGTTGAACCCTTCAGTGAATAACAAATCTCACACCCTCGTCTATAAACCTCAACTTCTAGGAGACAAGGAACATCTAGGAACAATCACATCACTCTTACTCAATGCTAACTATTCTTCTGCCTTGGTGAACTCTAGAATACAGTTGCACTATTTAGGAGACAATCAGAAAACTATACCTGACGCATTTGTAGATAAAGAATCGAAATTATTTCGCTCACACCCTCGTCTATAAACCTCAACTTCTAGGAGACAAGGAATATCTAGGAACAATCACATCACTCTTACTCAATGCTAACTATTCTTCTGCCTTAGTGAACTCTAGAATACAGTTGCACTATTTAGGAGACAATCAGAAAACTATACCTGACGCATTTGTAGATAAAGAATCGAAATTATTTCCAGAGTCAGGAGAGAAGTATACAATCATGACTCAGGCTATGTCTGAAGAGTTTCTGTTCTTTGCAACCAGTGAGTACGAGCTGAAGATTTTCAGTCTCAGTGAGTGGAAGTTTGTGTCTGGTTACAAACACTCTGATAAGATCAAGAGTATCTACCCTGATATCTATGGAATTTGTTTAGTACTCATTGAAATGAATAACACAGGATTCCTCTATCACACTGCCATGGACTATCTCCTGCCTATACCAGAGTTCCCACCTGCTACAGAAGAAGTACTCTGGGATACTGTGCCTGTAGATAGAAATGTGTTTGTATGTTGTAGTAAGACTAGTGTGGTGACCTATCTGTTCATGCCAAACTATTACGAAGGTCCCAAGATAGAGTTGGTGGGTGCTACTACAATACAATCAGGTCAGTCTCCAGTTTTGTTAACCAAAGGTCTCCTCACATTGGTCACCTCAAGTAACAAACCCCTAGACCTTACCCTGGAGACTCACAAAACAACCATGCATAACCCAAAGCAAACCCTGGATATCTCCCTGCATAAAGTTCTTAAGCTACTCAACTGGAAAGAAGCATGGAATATCTGCGCGGTACTCAACCAAAGCGAAACCTGGCGATCATTTGCAGAAGCTTGTCTTCAGAACCTTGAATTCTCCTGGGCTATCAGAGCCTATCAGAGTTTAGATGAAGCAGGTATGGTCTGGTGCCTAGAGTCCCTTGTAGAGGAGGAAGAAGATACAAGCATACTTTGCGGTCATGTGGCAGCATTACTAGGCAATCATGATACTGCACAGCAGCGCTATCTGACGTCAGATATTCCTACCATGGCACTCACACTGAGGCGGGATTTACGTCAATGGCGAGAAGCCCTAGCATTAGCGACTAGCCTAGGAAGTAACCAAACACCTATCATCTCTTGTGACTATGCACAGCAGCTAGAAATGACAGGACAACATGCTCAGGCTTTGAGTTTTTATCAGAAGAGTATGGAACTAGCAACCCCTGACATTCAGGATCCAGAATGTCAACGTAAATGTAAGGAAGGGATAGCAAGAACGTCTATCCGAGTAGGAGACTTCAGACTGGGTATCCGTCTAGCTGCCGAGTCCAACTCAAGTGTTCTGAAGAACGAGTGTGCTGATATCCTGCAGCAGTTTAACAAACTCAATGATGCTGTCACACTGTATGAATCTGCTGGTAATTATGAGAAAGCTGCTACTTGTTATATTCAACTCAAGAATTGGACCAAGATAGGTCAACTACTTCCTCATATCAAGAGCGCTACCACGTTTATCCAGTATGCTAAGGCCAAGGAAGCAATGGGGAGTTATCGAGAATCTGTAGGAGCATATGAGAGAGCAGAAGACTATGACAATGTGGTGCGAGTAGATTTAGATCATCTGAATGATATTCGACATGCCGTGGATATTGTTAAAGCTAAGAAGTGTACTGAAGGGGCCAAACGCATTGCAGACTATTGTAATAAACATGGAGACTTTGGTGCTGCCATACACTTCCTCATCTTATCTAAATGCTATCAGGATGCTTTCAACCTCTCTCAGCAACACAAGAAATTGCATGAGTTTGGTAAATTCTTACTGGAGGAAGATGAGCCCAACCCTGTGGAGTTGAAACGTCTTGCCATTCACTTTGAAGAAGATAAGGATATGTTCCGGGCAGCTCAGTATTACTACCATGCCAAGGAATATGGACGAGCAATGAAGTTACTACTAGTGACAGCAAGACAGGATAAAGACTCCGATGAGAACCTGTGGCTAGGCGTAAGTATTGTGAGTGACAGTCATGATGAGAAACTAGTGGAAACATTCAAAACTCTACTCGAAGGTAAACTAGATGGTGTCAAGAGAAATCCCAAGTTCCTATACAGGGTCCTAATGAACACTGGTGACTATGTGGCGGCATCATCCTGTGCTTTAGATGTAGCACGAGACGAGGCAGCCCGGGGGAGTTACAGAAACTGTCACGAGACCCTGTACAGTACAATACAAGAGTTGAAGAAACACAAGCTACAAGTAGGGAACGACCTGATGGCAGGACTGATGATAATACATTCCTATCTCCTTGCAAGATACCATGTGAGGAATGCGAACCATTCCTTAGCAGCACCTCTACTGATCCGAGTAGCTGAGAATATTTCCTTCTTTCCTCTACACGCAACGAGTATCTTAACATCCACCGTCATCGAATGTAAAAAAGCCAACTTACAAGAGAGCGCATTGAAATTCGCCACTCTCCTACTGAGGCCAGAATATCGAAGTAACCTAGAAGATAAATATCGGAAACAGATTGAGCTTATCGTACGGAAGGCACCTCGCAAGGACATTGCCTCTCCTGAGGAAGCACATGTACTGCCTTGTCCTTACTGTGACACCATGGTGCCTGATATGATGCTACACTGTGCTAGCTGCGCGCGCATCATTCCATTCTGTATTGCCTCAGGCAAACATATCACACGGAATGAACTCACAAAATGCTTGGAGTGCAATTTCCCTGCTATACACAGACACTTGGTGCTGATTGTGGATCAGGAGGGATTTTGTCCTCTCTGTCGAACAGACTTGAGGGGGAGACCACTGCCCACAGACATTCATATCAATGAGTTGTGAGTCAAGCCCCTGCCCTGTGAGTAGCAGATTAAGTAATGAATTGAGAATTTGCGAAGACACTACAAAGCACAACCATGACAATGACTCTACTTCATTGGAGAATTTGCATTATTGATACGACAATAATATTTCAATTAGTTTTTTGAAAATATTTGTAACATTTAGCATTTGTTAAGAGATGACTGTATTACTAAAAGGATTGGAAAAATAAATAATTATTATGTAAAATAAATTAAAGCGTATTCAATGAATAAGTTGCTATTTCTTAGTGTAGTGAACGGTAATTTGTTTCGTGAATAGCGTGTAGTTTTAAAAGAACAGCAAAACCTCAATCATTACCTTGGTTACTTGAGAAATATTCTGCGGAATGAGATAGCTACGGGGTGGGGGTGGTCCCTGCTGTCCTGCCGGCAGTCCTTGTATTGAAGATGCTGTTGAATCACCCAGGTCATGTGATGTCGGAGGCATTCCCACGGAGTAAACAGACTGGACCTGGTACTGGGATACCGAAGAGGGTGGTACAGGCATAGGTAGAAACTGGGGCAACTGAGCTCCGCCCAGGGAAGTGGGCTGAAGAGCATTCTCTAGCAGCGCTGGTTGAGACGTCGAATTAAGTATGGATACGGGAGGGTAATAAGGTGTTGGGCCTTCGGGGGGATATATTCCCGATGGCTGGAAGCCTGTAATATGTTGCTGGAAGCTTGTTCCCGAAGACTGGAAGGCTGGAAGCCCTGACGGATAGCTTGTCGGAACACCTGATGGTGGGGCGCTTAGAGGACCTCCAATGGGTTGGAAACTTGTAGGTACGTTTGTTGGCTGGAAAGTCGCATTTCCCATATGTTGGAAATTAGGAGAATTCCCAGTTTGCTGGAAATCAGAATTTCCAATCTGTTGAAAACCAGGAGATTGTCCGATCTGCTGAAAACCAGCAGTGTTTCCCGTCTGTTGGAAACCAGAAAGAACACCTGCTACGGGCGGTGATGCAGGCTGTTGAATTGTGGATATGTTTGGCGGTAATTGACTAGGCGGAGCAAGTGGAGAGGTAGTGGGTTCGACAGTCTTACCTCCTGTAGCGGGCGTGTCGAAACCTTCCACTGAAACATAGTGAGAGATAGTTTGTGAGAGCCTTCTATCCTTTGAAGGAAGAGTACCTATGTACATACATAAATACATAGGTAAAGCACTAACTTTTTTTCTACTTTTTATGACAATATTTTATTTTAAGTCGACAAAATCGACCCTTCTTGGTTGAAAGATTGATACCGGTTCAATGTCACTGTATAACTGCCAAGTTATTATTTTTTTATTTAGTGAGAGGGGTTTTTGCCTCACATTACCCTCACCCAGTCTGAGGGACCGAGAAAAGCCAGCAGCTCGGGATTACCCTGATGTAGGGGCAAACAAGCTTGTTACGGGTTAAGCTTGTACGAATCTATGAATCTTCGGTACTACATCTTTCTACTTCAAACAAGTCAGGTACCAAATTCTACGCGAAATCTTTCTTACCTGAAGGATGAGACTTGAACAATTCCTCCTTCAGATGAGGTAGGAACAGCTGTATCCTTACAATTGTATGGGTTGACAAGCATCTTTAACATTTTGTTCTTCGACTTTTTTTTAGGTAACTATGATTTCAATATAGAATTTCTTTTGATTTTCAGGTGGGTCAGGTCCTGGCTATAGGAACTGCTCGTGGGAACCTCACAGTCTACAATCACATGACATCCAAACGAGTTCCTGTCCTAGGCAAACACACCAATACAATTGTATGAGTTGACATGTTGACAAGCATCTTTAACATTTCGTTCTTCGACTTTCTTTTAGGTACTTATGATTTCAATATAGAATTTCTTTTGATTTCTCAGGTGGGTCAAGTCCTGGCTATAGGAACTGCTCGTGGGAACCTCACAGTCTACAATCACATGACATCCAAACGAGTTCCTGTCCTAGGCAAACACACCAAGTCGAAACCTTCCACTGAAACATAGTGAGAGATAGTTTGTGAGAGCCTTCTATCCTTTGAAAGAAGAGCACCTATGTACATACATAAATACATAGGTAAAGCACTAACTTTTTTCTACTTTTTATGACAATATTTTATTTCAAGTCGACAAAATCGACCCTTCTTGGTTGAAAGATTGATACCGGTTCAATGTCACTGTATAACTGCCAAGTTATTATTTTTTATTTAGTGAGAGGGGTTTTTGCCTCACATTACCCTCACCCAGTCTGAGGGACCGAGAAAAGCCAGCAGCTCGGGATTACCCTGATGTAGGGGCAAACAGTCCATGTACGAAGCTTGTTACGGGTTAAGCTTGTACGAATCTATGAATCTTCGGTACTATATCTTTCTACTTCAAACAAGTCGGGTACCAAATTCTACGCGAAATCTTTCTTACCTGAAGGATGAGACTTGAACAATTCCTCCTTCAGATGAGGTAGGAACAGCTGTATCCGATCCCACGTTATGGTCCACAGATAAGAATAGCCATCGTTGCTCGAGAACACTTTAGCACTGTCCATGACAAGCAGAATGTTCTTCAAGCTCTCGGGTATAGCTTCACCCAGCAGGTCAGACCCGTCAGCATGCATGTATTTGTCCATTAGGTCGAGGATTTGTAACCACAGGTGTGTGAACGTGGGCAGGACGAGTAGAGGGGTGAGATGGTGAAGGAATACCTGAGGGAGTAGCATTAGGAGGGACATTTCAGTCTCGTTTGGCAACATATATAGGATTACATTTAATCCACTTTACTTTTAAATGGGCGTTTCTCTCTCCCACGACTTTTTTTTTTACTTTTTCCTATGAAAGTTATGTTCTGCAATATTGTATAAGCAATTTCTTATCCTGACTATTATTTATACAAGGTACTTAGATATTGAAACTAGAGATGTGTAAAGTAAAGACTGAGTGAGTTATGGAAGTAGCTCACTCACTCTTTTTACTATTTCCAGTGGACTACTTAGTCAATGAGTAAGATCCTTATACAAGTAACTATTGTAATTCATTCTTCAACTTCCCAGAATTAGGAGGGACATTTCAGTCTCGTTTGGCAACATATATGTATAGGATTACATTTACTGCAATATTGTATAAGCAATTTCTTATCCTGACTATTATTTATACAAGGTGCTTAGATATTGAAACTAGAGATGTGTAAAGACTGAGTGAGTTATGGAAGTAGCTCACTCGCTCTTTTTACTATTTCCAGTGGACTACTTAGTCAATGAGTAAGATCCTTATACATGTAACTATTGTAATTCATTCTTCAACTTCCCAGGGAGGATCTGACTGACGGACTGAGTAGTCCAATAAAAAGAGTAGTTTTTTTTTCATGTCTCACTCATTCTTTACACATCTTTAATTGGAAGAAAACTTACCTTAGATAAGAGCGTGGCAGCTCGCATTCTCGTCTCCTCCATTCCGACCACGTCTTCCTCATTTATATCCTCGAGGAGCTTTGCTAGCAATGGGAACAGCACACTACGGAAACAGGACTCCCATTCATCCCCGGTGAGGGTTTGTAGGTCATGCACCAGTAGAGCGCGCTGCAGATAGGTGATAGCACTCATGCGAACCTAGGAGTCGAATTGTGAAATAGCGTTAAATACTTTCAATTATGTATTTGATAATATCATGAGAGAGCTATGATGGTAATGTGGTACACCAAAAATGTCTACAAGATTTTATAGCTAAATAGAAGGTTCCCCAGTGCTTCGCCGTAAATTGATCATAATTCGAGATTGATTTAGATTTTGGCAAAATTCCTACCAAATTTCAGCTCTCTAGGTGTTTGGGTTCTGGAGGTAGAGCGGTCAGTGTGTGAATGAATGGATCTCGCTTTTATATATTTTTGTAGTACAGTTATAGACTAAAGGTAGAAACACATTACCATCACGTCTCACGTGACGTGAAAGTAGTGTGGTTGTCCTGAATGAGATTATCTACAGTATTATGGGAAAACTTTGAACTACATCTTTCTGAATCCCCATGAGTTCACGTGGTTAATACTTTCAATAAAATTATGTATTTGATAATATCATAAGAGAGCTATGATGGTAATGAGGTACACCAAAAATATCTACAAGATTTTTTATAGCTAAATAGAAGGTTCCCCAGTGCTTCGCCGTAAATTGATCATAATTCGAGATTGATTTAGATTTTGGCAAAATTCCCATCAAATTTCAGCTCTCTAGGTGTTTGGGTTCTGGAGGTAGAGCGATCAGTGTGTGAATGAATGGATCTCGCTTTTATATATTTTTGTAGTACAGTTATAGACTTAAGGTAGAAACACACTACCATCAAGTCTCACGTGACGTGATAGTAGTGTGGTTGTCCTGAATGAGATTATCTACAGTATTATGGGAAAACTTTGAACTACATCTTTCTGAATCCCCATGAGTTCACGTGACGTGATGATAGTGTGTTTCTAACTTAAGGCTACCCTTCTCAACTTACCTCCTTCCGGGTATCACAGCAGAGCCGGGCAATGCCCTGTAGTAGCGGGCACCACCCCTGACTCCACAGTGAAGACATTTCCGTTTCCGGGTTTTCATCAGCCCACCAGCGATATATCTGAGCTGTCCGTATGTGTAGCGTGTGCATGAGGTCTAGAAGCTGAAGATAAAAGATAACATTTTTAAATTCCCAGCAGTGCAGTTCCTAAGGAATTTTGCACATTAAAAGCATAGTCGCACGAATTTTCCTGGCACTTTGCAAACAAGAAAGCAATTAATGTGGCAAATCACTTTAGATTCCAAATCTAAAGTTGGTGACTTTGCGGACACGGAAAGTAGGTAAGTACAGAGTCAATTAAGCGATACCGCCTGAATATCCAAACCTATGGAAATGATCCTGACCTCTAGGTTGCCTCTAGTGATTTTAAACAGCGTCGGGCGACTACGTTTCTAATGTTCAATTAAGAAGGCTTTGGGCCAGCCTAGTTAGCTTAGTTGGTAGTGCGTCTGCCTCGTAAGCGCTAGGCCGCAGGTTCGATTCCCGCCCGGGGCGGATTTTATCCAACTGTATGAATCTGCTGGTAATTATGAGAAAGCTGCTACTTGTTATATTCAACTCAAGAATTGGACCAAGATTGGTCAACTCCTACCTCATATCAAGAGTGCTACCACGTTTATCCAGTATGCAAAGGCCAAGGAAGCAATGGGGAGTTATCGAGAATCTGTAGGAGCATATGAGAGAGCAGAAGACTATGACAATGTGGTGCGAGTAGATTTAGATCATCTGAATGATATTCGACATGCCGTGGATATTGTTAAAGCTAAGAAGTGTACTGAAGGGGCCAAACGCATTGCAGACTATTGTAATAAACATGGAGACTTTGGTGCTGCCATACACTTCCTCATCTTATCTAAATGCTATCAGGATGCTTTCAACCTCTCTCAGCAACACAAGAAATTGCATGAGTTTGGTAAATTCTTACTGGAGGAAGATGAGCCCAACCCTGTGGAGTTGAAACGTCTTGCCATTCACTTTGAAGAAGATAAGGGCTTCCAACCTGGAAATAGGGAAGAAGAAGGAGAATGACATTTTTGGGCGTTTGTCAAATCCCCCGATATCATACCAATTTTTCCATTTGCCAAATCAACTCTTATCAAGCAGCAATTTTGGTAACAGTTTTCTTCGGACAATGCTGGACAATCAATCATCTGTACTGAAAAAACACACATCCGATAAATTGGACCACTCAAAGAATCAAACCAAAGACCTTCTGTCTACGAGTCGGGTGTCTTACCTTCTCGTAATATATCACCGTGTCGATGTGCCCAATCAAACACTGTCTTGGTAGACACTCGGGCTTTAGGATTACAGCCAAACACTGCGATCTGATTCTCAGGTGTCTGTGGGGACAAATCAAGAACGGGGTATGTTAACGAAGGAGATAACTTCTTTGACGAATAGAGAGAGGGAAATAACTTGTACCTGTGAAGTGTATAAGTTATTTCCCTCTCTCTATCGATATGGACCTTCAAAAGTTACAAAGGCATCCATCAAGATGTTTTTTGACGAAGGAAATAAAGCCGACCTCCAACACAAAGGTTTATTTGTTTCATTGTTTATGACACAATTCTTCTTCTTCCTAGCCTTTTCCTACTTATATAGGGTCGGCGTTTCTTGTCAGTCCTTTCTCATTCAAGTCTTGATTCACACAATCCTTCATGTGTATGACACGATTGACACGTGAAAATTTGACATTCAAGGAGATTCGAACCAGTGTCTCCTAGATTACTCACCTGAATATAAACCCGTGGATAGACGCTAGGTAATTCCTCTGGATCACTCTCATCTGCATCAAAATACGTCATATCACTTGTTGTTAGATGATTGCCTAATGGGGCATCTTGTTCTAAGCTGACGGTCTAATCTGTTGTTTTCAAATGTGGGGAACTTGGCCATTAGGTCATTCTCCCAAAAGAGCCGGTCTAATCTAAATAAAGAGTTACTTGATTAAACTTGGCATTTTAAACATCCAAAACCATAGCAGTTACAGTTCCCTCTGTCAAACCTCTTAAAAAAAAAAAAAGAAGAAGAAGGCTTTGGATTAAGAATCCGAGTTGAATCCCAGCCGTAACATAGTGAAGATTGAATCCCAATTATCCCAGATTCAGAGAAAGGCCAAGATGTAATATTATATAGGGTCTGGTGTCAAGAGAAATCCCAAGTTCCTATACAGGGTCCTCATGAACACTGGTGACTATGTGGCGGCATCATCCTGTGCTTTAGATGTAGCACGAGACGAGGCAGCCCGGGGGAGCTACAGAAACTGTCACGAGACCCTGTACAGTACAATACAAGAGTTGAAGAAACACAAGCTACAAGTAGGGAACGACCTGATGGCAGGACCTGACACGTGAAAATTTGACTTTCAAGGAAATTCGAACCAGTGTCTCCTAGATTACTCACCTGAATATAAACCCGTGGATAGACGCTAGGTAATTCCTCTGGATCACTCTCATCTGCATCATAAGGACTAGTCGCCCGAGTGGGACTTTTAGCTCTCTCCTCTGTGCTACTACGCTTTCTGGTCATCTTACGACGAGACTTCTCTCTGTTTGAACGGCCGGGCTTTCGCTTTTCACCTGCAATGATTTGATTTATGTAAGGGACCACAGTCTGATTTTAAACTCAGCTCAAGTTTCACTCTTGGATTAGCAATCTGATAAACTAAAAAGTTTAAAACCAAACGATCAGATTGTTTAATCCAAAAGATAATCTTGTTTAAATAATGTTTATTTATACTGCTAGAATAGGGGTAAAGCCTCCCTTTACCCCAAACCCCAAAAGTAGGCTACCTTATGTGTCCTGGGAAAGAACCCACATCCTCCTGATTACCAGGCAAGCGTTACCACTAGACTACCGAAGTAGGTTACACACACCTGTTTCCAAAATGGCTTCCACAAAGGTGCGTATACAGCGGACGCAATTCTCAAAGTTATACGGTGTAATATGTGCCGCATCTCGGACCAGGAAGGGGACTTCTCTCTGTTTGAACGGCCGGGCTTTCGCTTTTCACCTGAAATGATTTGATTTATGTAAGGGACCACAGTCTGATTTTAAACTCAGCTTAAGTTTCACTCTTGGATTAGCAATCTGATAAACTAAAAAGTTTAAAACCAAACGATCAGATTGTTTAATCCACGAGATAATCTTGTTTAAATAATGCTTATTTATACTGCTAGAATAGGGGTAAAGCCTCCCTTTACCTCAAAAGTAGGCTACCTTATATCTCCTGGGAAAGAACCCACATCCTCCTGATTACCAGGCAAGCGTTACCACTAGACTACCGAAGTAGGTTACACAAACCTGTTTCTAAAATGGCTTCCACAAAGGTGCGTATACAGCGGACGCAATTCTCAAAGTTATACGGTGTAATATGTGCCGCATCTCGGACCAGGAAGGCTAAACTCTCACAACACTTGACCAACGCAAACGGATCGTGCGCATACAACTCCTTCTCAACGGTGAGAAAGAACTCATTCGTCAGCACCGGTTTGGTGGAGAAAGGCTGAATTTCGCCTTCCCGGCCCACCAGAATCCAGCTGCTCCCCGTGTTAGGAGATAGCTCGGGGGAGGTTTTGACCACCCCAGAGGATTTAGCAACCAGCTCTGAGTCGGAGGTGTATCCACGCTCGTTCCCTAGACCGCTGTCTTCTTCACAACACTGGTGAGTCGAGCTGGACGTTACTTCGCCGTCTGACTTGGCACCTGAAATGTGAGGGAACAGTACTGGTTAGTAATTAAGATGACTGTATTACTAAAAGGATTGGAAAAATAAATAATTATTATGTAAAATAAATTAAAGCGTATTCTATGAATAAGTTGCTATTTCTCAGTGTAGTGAACGGTAATTTGTTTCGTGAATAGCGTGTAGTTTTAAAAGAACAACAAAACCTCAATCGTTACCTTGGTTACTTGAGAAATACTCTGCGGAATGAGATAGCTACGGGGTGGGGGTGGTCCCTGCTGTCCTGCCGGCAGTCCTTGTATTGAAGATGCTGTTGAATCACCCAGCCATTGTCTTCACGAGGCTGAGTGCACTCCAAACATAAAGCCGAAAAAAATTCGACCCCACCGGGAATCGAACCTTTAGTAGGTTCTTCAGTAATAAGGACATTATAACTTGTCATTAGCACTCACCAGTCTCATGCAGGGAAGGTGTCTGTCCCACTACGCGAGGAGGAGGTCTGCCCACCCCTACACACTCTAGTAACGTGAACACTATAGCCCAGTCTGTATCTGTGTGGATATTAGTTGTTATAATATGAATACTCGAACACTATTATAACTTGTCATATTATAACTTGAACACTATTATAACTAGGACTCACCAGTTTCATGTAGGGAAGGTGTCTGTCCCACTACGCGAGGGGGAGGCCTACCCGCTCCTACACACTCTAGTAACGTGAACACTATAGCCCAGTCTGTATCTGTGTGGATATTGGCAGCACTGGTTTTGAGCAGCTCGTACAGACCGTAAGCTATCTGACGGGATACTCGGGATAGCGTGGACCATTTGAGTAGCAGCAGCATGCGTAGGGATTGAAGAACCTGCAACAGGAACAGTGTAAATGTAGATAGTAAAGGGTCCGCCCGTTTAAGTGTTTGTAAATAAACAGGAAATGATTTATTAAGTTTCCACTTAATAACAACATAAAAATTCATATAAATGGTATGTGCCCGTCCGTAAAAGCAAAGCTTGTGCCACGGATGAGAACAGAAAATGAGGAGTTAATAAAAGAATTTCAAGTGTGTTAAGCATATTTCAATGCTTGTCAGAAATGTCGTTCCCCACTTAATACAGATCGATAAACTATATGGCTTGGCATGGATTCGAACCACCAATCTCACGATCTTAAAGCATACTTCTACTGACACTATACTAAAACATCATATTTTTTTCAATTTTTGGATACCTAAATGTCATATTTTTTTTTAAACAATAAGAACTTGATAACCCAAAATCAAGGGTTAATATGTTGGCAAATATTTCAAAAACATATTTAGCTAAGTGTGTATCTTAATGTTGACCAAAAAGCAGTTCAAAGATACCTAGGTCTCATTGATCGAAATTTGAGAGGAAAAAATATATGTTCTCAATAAAAGCTTACCACAGGGCTCATCTCTTCTCGACTCATAAGTCTAATAGCCAATCGCAATACTCCCACTATGGTTCTCTCCACTAGGAACTGCTGATCAGTGGATGCTCCCCTCATGAGTAGAGTGTACAGATGGTCTCGAACCCCCGGCCATAGGGTTGAGGCGCGGTCACGATTCTGAATCACAACCTGGGGAAAAGAAGAAGGTATTTCAACCTAATATTTCGATTGCAAATATTTCAACGGGTTGCTTTCTAGTGTTCTCGTGTTGACCCAGCATCTAAATGGAAAGTATTGTGTCTCTTATAGCCCATCTGATGAGGGACATACTATGGGAGGGGCATGCTACGGCACAGACCACATGCGTCTAATGTAGCAGTTGATCCATTGCTACAAAAGAAAAACGGCAGTGAAACACTCATCTTTTTTTGACGTATCTAAATGGAAAGTATTGTGTCTCTTATAGCCCATCTGATGAGGGACATACTATGGGAGGGGCATGTTACGGCACAGACCACATGCGTCTAATGTAGCAGTTGATCCATTGCTACAAAAGAAAAACGGCAGTGAAACACTCATCTTTTTTTGACGAACTTGATTAGTAATTTGGATTAAAAAACACATTCCAAAAATAAAATTCATTTATTATATATACCTACAACCTTTGTCTTATTTTACCTTTAGAAGTAGTTCGAGGAAGAACACGGTTGTATCTTCATTGAATGTGGTTTCCAAAGTCCTACAACCTTTGTCTTATTTTACCTTTAGAAGTAGTTCGAGGAAGAACACGGTTGTATCTTCATTGAATGTGGTTTCCAAAGTAAACGATCTGGGAACATAAGACACAAGAGGGAATAGATTTGAGAAAATAGAGATAAAATACTCCACCTAGAGAACCTTGTAAGCACTAGGTAGCGGGTTCGATTCCCGCCAGGGGCGAACTTTATCTTAAACAGATGAGGTTCGTTCTCGGAAAGCCTGGCTTTCACCTATTCTGTCCCTCTAACACACCTCAAAAAGTACACATAGAGCTGTGTAAAGAGTTAGTGAGTTGTAAAAATGAAGGTAGTCTTTTAACTCTTTTCAATGGAGAGTATTTAGCGGTGTAGATAGAAAAAAGGAAGGCTGTCAGCGTGTCAGCTATACTTACTTGACAAACTGGTCCAGAACAGCTAGGTTACTTCTGTTGCTCAGATATTCTCCAATGGTTTTCTTATCCAGATGAGGATTCTCCCTAAGGAAATGCACTACTTCAATTGGATCCAGAGGTGTAGACAGAATTCTGCCTTTGCTGTTTGTTATGACTAGACTCTGATCGGGTACTAATTGACTGAAATAAAAATCAAATTTTTGTTCAATATTAGAGCAATCTTGCTGTGTAAAAAAAGTTAGTTTTTTTTTGTATGAATAAAGACTGATACTACTCCAGACCTTTACACGAATAGGGACTTAAGTATCCATATGGTAATGCTACATATTTATGGGCGCTTAGAGGACCTCCAATGGGTTGGAAACGTGTAGGTACGTTTGTTGGCTGGAAAGTCGCATTTCCCATATGTTGGAAATTAGGAGAATTCCCAGTTTGCTGGAAACCAGAATTTCCAATCTGTTGAAACCCAGGAGATTGTCCGATCTGCTGAAAACCAGCAGTGTTTCCCGTCTGTTGGAAACCAGAAAGAACACCTGCTACGGGCGGTGATGCAGATATCCGCTAAGGTTTTTTGGTCGCGACTCGATTACAGTTAGCTCCTCCATTGTCCTCACGAGGCTGAGTGCACTCCGAACTCCAAACATAAAGCCGAAAAAACTTCAACCCCACCGGGAATCGAACCTTTAGTAGGTTCTTTAGTAATAAGGACATTATAACTTGTCATTAGGACTCACCAGTCTCATGCAGGGAAGGTGTCTGTCCCACCACGCGAGGAGGAGGTCTCCCCGCCCCTACACACTCTAGTAACGTGAACACTATAGCCCAGTCTGTATCTGTGTGAATATTGGCAGCACTGGTTTTGAGCAGCTCGTACAGACCGTATGCTATCTGACGGGATACTCGGGACAGGGTGGACCATTTGAGTAGCAGCAGCATGCGTAGGGATTGAAGAACCTGCAACAGTGTATATGTAGATAGTAAAGGGTCCGCGCCGTTTAAGTGTTTGTAAATAAATAGGAAATAATTTATTAATGTATGTATGAGATGAGAATGGAAGGTATGAGACCAAGAGGAAGACCGAGATACCGATATAGTGATGTCATCAGAGCTGATATTCAAAGAAAACAAGGAAATTGGAACGACATCGAGAGGGAGCAGAGATACAATGATCGAAATTGGTGGAGAGGCTTCGTACATCGACCCGTCCCATGATGGAACGATTATGGATTGATGATGATGATTTATTAAGTTTCCACTTAATAACAGAACATAAAATTCATATAAATGGTATGTGCCCGTCCGTAAAAGCAAAGCTTGTGCCACGGATGAGGACAGAAAATGAGGAGTTAATAAAAGAATTTCAAGTGTGTTAAGCATATTTCAATGCTTGTCAGAAATGTCGTTCCCCACTTAATACAGATCGATAAACTATATGGCTTGGCATGGATTCGAACCACCAATCTCACGATCTTAAAGCATACTTCTACTGACACTATACTAAAACATCATATTTTTTTCAATTTTTGGATACCTAAATGTCATATTTTTTTAAACAATAAGAACTTGATAACCCAAAATCAAGGGTTAATATGTTGGCAAATATTTCAAAAACATATTTAGCTAAGTGTGTATCTTAATGTTGACCAAAAAGCAGTTCAAAGATACCTAGGTCTCATTGATCGAAATTTGAGAGGAAAAAATATATGTTCTCAATAAAAGCTTACCACAGGGCTCATCTCTTCTCGACTCATAAGTCTAATAGCCAATCGCAATACTCCCACTATGGTTCTCTCCACTAGGAACTGCTGATCAGTGGATGCTCCCCTCATGAGTAGAGTGTACAGATGGTCTCGAACCCCCGGCCATAGGGTTGAGGCGCGGTCACGATTCTGAATCACAACCTGGGGAAAAGAAGAAGGTATTTCAACCTAATATTTCGATTGCAAATATTTCAACGGGTTGCTTTCTAGTGTTCTCGTGTTGACCCAGCATCTAAATGGAAAGTATTGTGTCTCTTATAGCCCATCTGATGAGGGACATACTATGGGAGGGGCATGCTACGGCACAGACCACATGCGTCTAATGTAGCAGTTGATCCATTGCTACAAAAGAAAAACGGCAGTGAAACACTCATCTTTTTTTGACGAACTTGATTAGTAATTTGGATTAAAAAACACATTCCAAAAATAAAATTCATTTATTATACCTACAACCTTTGTCTTATTTTACCTTTAGAAGTAGTTCGAGGAAGAACACGGTTGTATCTTCATTGAATGTGGTTTCCAAAGTGACATGTCCTTCCGTACCATAGCTAGCCGATATTAGAGCCTGAAAACAAGAAATCAACAACAATTAGATCCCTTGAAACTAGAAAGATGAAGGGAACTGTAACTACAGAGGCCTTATCGTCCCGAAATGATATACCTACAGAAGGAGCACAGGATAGGAAAAAGTTAACCATTTCGGACAAAAAACATATATCTGTTAGGATAAAGTGCCTCGGGCGGGAGTTTTTTAATCAAAATCTTAGAACGCAACATACAACATCTTCAAAGTTGGACACTCATTTAAACTCGACTTCAAATACTTCAAAACTCAGGGAACTCATTCATATGCTCATAAATGCTATTTCTCTGCTGTTATCTGATCTCAGTAATTTTCCCAAAGACTCGAACCTCGGTCCTCACCTTGACAAACTCCTGCAAGGAATCCAGTCGGAAGAACTTGGACTCTGTAATGAGAACCTCTAGAGGGCATTCCATAATGGTTTTCTGCGCCTGCTCTATGAACTTCTGCTCTTCAGAGGTGGGCTCCCTTTGTAATGGCTGGTCTAAAAACATATTATTTTGGTTAACAAATTGTGATGTCTGTATGGGTGAAAAATTACACATAAAAGCAAATATTCTATTCTATACCTACAACAATAGATATACATTATACACACTGTATGCGTAGAGTGGTCAAGTGTTTAAGAGAGCAATGTTTTTCAACCTGGAGGAACTGGGGTCAAATCCCGGCCAGGGCGGAAATTTTCTGATCAATTTTTTTCCCGGATTGGCATGGATGTAAAATAATATGTCTTGAAGTAATAAGAAAAACATTCCTATTATTGTTCAAACTTACAATTGAAAGCTCAGTACAACATTGTTGTGAAGTGGTGTTTAGAGTTTAAACCCATAGCTAGGCTATGCGAAAACATATTATTTTAGTTAACAAATTGTGATGTCTGTATGGGTGAAAAATCACACATAAAAGCAAATATTCTATTCTATACCTACGACAATAGACATACATTATACACACTATATGCGTAGAGTGGCGAAGTGTTTAAGGGAGCAATGTTTTTCAACCTGGAGGAGCTGGGTTCAAATCCCGGCCAGGGCGGAAATTTTCTGATCAAAATTTTCTTTCCCGGATTGGCATGGATGTAAAATAATATGTTTGTCTTGAAGTAATAAGAAAAACATTTCTATTATTGTTCAAACTTACAATTGAAAGCTCAGTACAACATTGTTGTGAAGTGGTGTTTAGAGTTTAAACCCATAGCTAGGCTATGCCCGGCTTGGAAAAATTCTATTTTTTGTTGGATATTTCAAGCCTAGCTTAGCCTAGCCAAGCCTCAACCCTAAACAGCAGAATTACCTGCAGCGAAAGCAATCAGGGACAAACTATTGTAGAATGTGCTGAAGAATCCTTTGTCACTCTTAGTACTGATGGATGTTTCTTTCGGCTTGGAAAAATTCTATTTTTTGTTGGATATTTCAAGCCTAGCTTAGCCCAGCCAAGCCTCAACCCTAAACAGCAGACTTACCTGCAGCGAAAGCAATCAGGGACAAACTATTGTAGAATGTGCTGAAGAATCCTTTGTCACTCTTAGTACTGATGGATGTTTCTTCTCTCAGGAGAGAAATCTTGCCACTCAGCTCCAGGAAATCTTCAGCCTCGACCAGAATTTTGGGGAGCAGTTTCCATTTGTAGAGTTGTAAAATACAGTCCAATATCGGCTTCCAACCTGGAAATAGGGAAGAAGAAAAAGGAGAATGAAATTTTGGGGCGTTTGTCAAATCCCCCGATATCATACCAAATCCCCCGATATCCGTTTGCCAAATCAACTCTTATCAAGCAGCAATTTTGGTAACAGTTTTCTTCGGACAATGCTGGGCAATCAATCATCTGTACTGGAAAAACACACATCCGATAAATTTGACCACTCAAAGAATCAAACCAAAGACTTTCTGTCTACGAGTCGGGTGTCTTACCTTCTCGTAATATATCACCGTGTCGATGTGCCCAATCAAACACTGTCTTGGTAGACACTCGGGCTTTAGGATTACAGCCAAACACTGCGATCTGATTCTCAGGTGTCTGTGGGGACAAATCAAGAACAGGGTATGTTAACGAAGGAGATAACTTCTCTGACGAATAGAGAGAGGGAAATAACTTGTACCTGTGAAGTGTATTAAGTTATTTCCCTCTCTCTATCGATATGGACCTTCAAAAGTTACAAAGGCATCCATCAAGATGTTTTTTGACGAAGGAAATAAAGCCCTCCAAGGGTAAATTTGCAAAATACGTCATATCACTTGTTGTTAGATGATTGCTTAATGGGGCATCTTGCTCTAAGCTGACGGTCTAATCTGTTGTTTTCAAATGTGAGAAACTTGGCCATTAGGTCATTCTCCCAAAAGAGCCGGTCTAATCTAAATAAAGAGTTACTTGATTAAACTTGGCATTTTAAACATCCAAGTGAATTAAAAAAGAGTGTACTTACCTCGGGAACACTAAGGAGAGTGGAGAATTTACACAGAGTGTGCGTCAGATTATCAAACTCATTGCTCATACCATAGTATGCGGATATCATTGCACATTTCCTGCAATCAAAACACAAAATCAACATCAGGATCCCAGCCCAGCTCAGAAAAGGTTAGAGTTCCACCTATTTTAGTTCCAAGCGAGTAAACGAGAAAAAAAATTTTTTTAAAAAAAAATCCCAGCCTAGTTAGCTTGGAGGATAGCGCGCCTGCCTTGTAAGCGCTAGGTCGCGGGTTCGATTTTCGCCGGGGCCAAACTTTATCCTAAACGGCTGGATTTCTCCTATTTTGACCTCCTTCTCTGCAATTTCAGGACAATAAGAATTCCGGAGGTTCCGCTGTTACAGTTCCCTCTATCAAATTTCAGAGGAGAAAGAGAAAAAAAAATCGTAGAGGTAAAACAACATTTCACTTGTTTCGTTCAGTTAAATTAACTCACCTGAACCCAGTCATGGCCTTAGTACACACAGCCGAGTCCGTAGTCTTATCAAACACATAACTCAACGCTGCCACACTATATAGGGTCGGCGTTTCTTGTCAGTCCTTTCTCATTCAAGTCTTGATTCACACAATCCTTCATGTGTATGACACGATTGACACGTCTGCCACACTAGGCGAGAATATCACCGAAAATAGATCATGGTTGTAGTTGTTATGAGTACCACCAGGGGCGGATATGTACACGCCATCCCTGCCTTGGCCCCGCTTGAGCAGAACTTTCCACAGGTAATTGTCGCGGACCAGCCCTGTGTGTTCGGCAGGCATCACGATTTCTTCCTCTCTGAAACATGAGGAGGTTTGTGTTTGAAAAGTTTTTCAAGTAACACCTATCCTAGTATCCTGCGATAGAATGAATAGACTTTAAATAGGCTTGCCAAACGTCCCGAATTGGCCGTCGCGGATTTCGCGATTTTGCTCGCGGATTTGGCGATTATGTTCGCGGATTTCGCGATTATGATCGCGGATTTCGCGATTTTGTTCGCGGATTTCGCGATTTTGTTCGCGGATTTCGCGATTTTGTTCGCGGATTCGATATGTTCGCGAGATTTTGTTCGCCGGATTTCGCGATTTAGCTCGGCAGGTATGTTCGCGATGTATTCGGCGGATTTCGGCGAGTTCTGATCGCGATTATGACGCCGCGGATTTGTCGCGATTTTGTTCGCGGATTTCGCGATTTTGTTCGCGGATTCGCGATTATGTTCGGCGGATTTGGCATTTTGTTCGCGGATTTCGCGATTATGTTCGCGGATTCGGCGATTTTGTCGCGGATTTCGCGATTATGTTCGCGGATTTGGGATTTTGTTCGCGGATTTCGCGATTATGTGTCGCGGATTGGCGATTATGTTCGCGATTGTTGCGATTTTGTTCGCGGATTTGGCGATTATGTTCGCGGGTTTCGCGATTATGTTCGCGGATTTCGCGATTATGTTCGCGGATTTGGTGATTTTGTTCGCGGATTCGCGTCCCGAATCGACATTTTGGATATTTGGCAAGCCTAACTTTAAAGGTGGGTCCACACACAGTCGACGACCGTCTATCGAGCTTCTATCGATGGCCGGTCGACTATGTATGGACACACCTTAAGATATGCGTATTGCCCGGACTGAGTGAGGAATCTATTGATATGAAGGTAAAATAAAATATATCAATTTTTTTTCGAATTGCTTGTAACAAAATAATGTCGTTCCCCAACCTCAATTAATACACCCCTTTTTTTAAACATCACTTGGACTCGGACCACCAACCCGCAAAACCCAAGTCCTACTTACACGTTAACCACTACACCACTGAGGTTGGTACTTACTTAATGGTCTTGTAGATATCATCCAGCAGGGCGGAATTGAAGTCATCGCCCCCGTTAACTCCGGCCAGATTCTTCTTGAACGCTTGTAAAGTCATCGGATTGTTCTGTCGCTTAACGTTGTGATTGTGTTGATCAACGTTGAGCATAATGATGGCGTAGACCAGCGTGAATGCCGCGTCCGAATTCGCAAACGGACAGTGGTTGCTTTTCTGTAAGTAGATAAATAAAATAGAATAGAGTATACAATATACCCTGTTTATACTGTCAGACTATGTCTGGACACAGCTTTATAAAGAAAGGAATTTTAATTGTGTTGAGCATGAACATAAATTCTTGTCACAAATGTCGTTCCTTGCTTAATGGACTACACTAAATTTTATGACTTAACTTGGACTCGAACCACCAGCTTGAATTATGTTCGCGGATTCGGGTCCCGAATCGACATTTTGGATATTTGGCAAGCCTAACTTTAAAGGTGGGTCCACACATAGTCGACGACCGTCTATCGAGCTTCTATCGATGGCCGGTCGACTATGTATGGTATGGACACACCTTAAGATATGCGTATTGCCCGGACTGAGTGAGGAATCTATTGATATGAAGGTAAAATAAAATATATCAAAACTTTTTTTTTCGAATTGCTTGTAACAAATGTCGTTCCCCAACCTCCATTAATACACCCCTTTTTTTAAACTTCACTTGGACTCGGACCACCAACCCGCAAATCCCAAGTCCTACACGTTAACCACTACACCACTGAGGTTGGTACTTACTTAATGGTCTTGTAGATATCATCCAGCAGGGCGGAATTGAAGTCATCGCCTTTCCAAAGTGACATGTCCTTCCGTACCATAACTAGCCGATATTAGAGCCTGAAAACAAGAAATCAACAACAATTAGATCCCTTGAAACTAGAAAGATGAAGGGAACTGTAACTACAGAGGCCTTATCGTCCCGAAATGATATACCTATAGAAGGAGCACAGGATAGGAAAAAGTTAACCATTTCGGACAAAAAACATATATCTGTTAGGATAAAGTACCTCGGGCGGGAGTTTTTTAATCAAAATCTTAGAACGCAACATACAACATCTTCAAAGTTGGACACTCATTTAAACTCGACTTCAAATCAGAAGGAGCACAGGATAGGAAAAAGTTAACCATTTCGGACAAAAAACATATATCTGTTAGGATAAAGTGCCTCGGGCGGGAGTTTTTTAATCAAAATCTTAGAACGCAACATACAACATCTTCAAAGTTGGACACTCATTTAAACTCGACTTCAAATACTTCAAAACTCAGGGAACTCATTCATATGCTCATAAATGCTATTTCTCTGCTGTTATCTGATCTCAGTAATTTTCCCAAAGACTCGAACCTCGGTCCTCACCTTGACAAACTCCTGCAAGGAATCCAGTCGGAAGAACTTGGACTCTGTAATGAGAACCTCTAGAGGGCATTCCATGTCAGGGAACTCATTCATATGCTCATAAATGCTATTTCTCTGCTGTTATCTGATCTCAGTAATTTCCCCAAAGACTCGAACCCTCGGTCCTCACCTTGACAAACTCCTGCAAGGAATCCAGTCGGAAGAACTTGGACTCTGTAATGAGAACCTCTAGAGGGCATTCCATAATGGTTTTCTGCGCCTGCTCTATGAACTTCTGCTCTTCAGAGGTGGGCTCCCTTTGTAATGGCTGGTCTAAAAACATATACCTTTCTTGGAGTTCATATTGAACTGCTCAGTGCCTATTGTAAGGAGCTGAAACGATAAAAAAAAAATAATAATAATAATGATAATTATATTGAAAATTTTAACCTATGGTCTATTCGTTTTTCATTTTCCCATGTTCATCCGCCAATAGGTGAAGCAATAAAAAAAGGCAATCTGTTTTGATCGGGGATACCCCAGTTAGCTTGGTTGGTAGCACATCTGCGTTGTAAGCGCTGGGTGGCGGGTCCGTTTCCCGCCCGGGCCAGATTTTTAACAGATAAGGTTTGTTTTCGGAACGGCTGGGTTTCTCCTATCCTGTCTTCCTTCTCTCTTCGCTTTCAAGACGATAAGACTTTAGGAGTTACAGTTCCCTCTTGTCATGAGTACAGAACATTCACTAATCCCTTACCTTCTTCTTTCTCTTGATAGCCATCAGTTCTTCATGGCTAGGTATCGCCGTACCCTTGGGCTTGGTTCGAATCCCCAAGCTGTCACTATTTTCATTCAAGGTTTTCTGCTTGCAGAAATTCTCAATGCTGTCGATAACCGTAAGCAAGGCATCCAAGGAGAGGAGATGAAAGTTGTAAATACCATGCACAGGGAAACAGTTCTGAAAATGAAAGAAAACCAGAACAAATTAAATCTGTTTAAAGTCCGTCAGACATAACTTCATACATACACAGAAAGTCCTGTCCAAGGCTTAGCTGTAAGGGCAAACAACCCTAAAGGATGGGTTAAATTTCTACGAATCTCCTCACAGACGTACCTACCATTTACTAAAGCAGTTCAGTAATATTTACTAATAATGTGGTCAGGGGATAGTTTTTACTTTCCTTATCCTATAGGAACGAAAGTAATGTAATCGACAAAATTTTCGGTGATTAGTTTTTTTTTACCTTGGACAACATTTTAGTTTGCTCTTCATAGAGGTTGGGGCAGTATAGATTGCAATCATAGTTGAGATATAACTCGGTCACTAGACCCGGTATCCTCCAAAGCTGAACGATTGATTCTGTAAAAGAGAGTAGAAAACAATATGATATTATTGTCATGGTGAACACAAGACTTTCGTTTTCATCCCATAATCCTTAAAGTTCTATTAGTATTACATTAGGAGCACGGTTAGCACAGTGGTAAGGCGCTTGATTGTCATGCAGAAGGTTCCAGATTCAATTGCCAAAGTCAACAAAAACTTGCACTCGTATTTTGACTGCAAATATTTCAACGGTTTATTTTCTGAAGTTTCTGGTGTTTTCGTCCTGACCCAGCACCTAAATGGGGATTATTGGCTCTCTTATTACCTTAGCGGTCGTCATTCTAGGTGTCTTATTATGAACCCACCAAGGCTAATTTCACTACATACCGAGCGCTATTTCCTTCATCTCATATCGGAACCTCTGATTATCTGAGGATATAATATCGAGCAGTCTGGTCAAATACATTTCAAACTGGAACTTGAGATGATGCCGCATAGATTCAAACACAAGGAAGAGGAGCTGAAGATTAGCAGCGAATATGGTCAGCCTGTCTGCTGTGAACAGGAGCTGGAATTGAAAATCATAACAAGTAATGCTCCTCTATTTAATGCAAGACGTACCTAGGTCCTAGAGGGTACCATCTTAATTGCTGCGATTGAATGCAACCAGTTCCCCATGTATTACTGAAGTTGAGCAACGTTGCGCGTAGTTGGTAACTAGACAGCAATCACGTAATGCTGGCTTTTCCTGGCCCCACTCTGGGTGAAGTTATTGTGAAGAGATGGGTAGCTTGTCGCCAAATGGAGGTAAACCGTTACTAAAAACCCTAGTCGTTATACACTGACGGTAATCCTCTATCGAACAAAAAGGATCCAATCAATTCCATAAGATTTGTTGCTCTCCCAACCCCTCTTTTTAAGATATCTCCCTCAACCCCTCTAAGGATAAACAAGGCATATCCTATTCTATTATTTTGAAGATGGAAAAATCCATCAAATAATCAACCTTGTTCTGCATTTGAATTTGTTTTAAGCAAATTGATCTCTCTTGAAACAAATTGAACAACTCTCTTCTCAACTCACCGCGATTAGATATTTACACATATCATCCTTGACAATGGCCATGAGTGACGGGAACTGAGCTATTGAGTCTGCTCCCACTTCAAACGCCACACTCAGTAGAGTGAGTCCAATGTGAATCATACTCTCCGAGTTATTCTTGTTATGTGAGTCACACAGTTGAACCAAACATCGGAGTATCTCTCGAACCGATACTATTCCATAGGGACCTTTGCTTACACCTGGGGTACCAAAGAGGTTAACATTTTAAATTTGTGAGAGAAAAAAAAACTGTGTGAAGCATACCTACTAACTTAAATTCTTGTCACTATTTGACTTGGACTCGAACCACTAAATACATAACCATTATCGTTCTATCCTATAGGACAGGTCGATGGACAAAGCCCCTCCACCAGACTCTATTGCTATACCTTTGGTTAGCCTTTATATCTTCCCAGTTTCCTTGTTTCTTCCCAACATCAAACTTGATAGTGTCTTCATAACGATATCTTGGTCTTCCCTTAGGTCTTGTACCTTCCATTTCCATATCATAAACTTTCTTAGGTAACCTCTCGTCATTCATCCTCATAACATGTCCATACCATTTTAGTCTTCTTTCACGCATTTTTTCCTCTAAACTCTCATTGTCTACCATCTTTCTAATATCTATATTTCTGATTCTATCTCTCCTAGTTTTTCCAAACCTCCAAATTTAAATTTGAATCTTAGATTAAGCAATCTGATTGGCTAAAGAGTTTGAGATAAACCAGATTGTTTAATCCAACATTTAAATTTAGTCAAAGTTTAAAGATTCACTCTGATTGTGGTCCTCCCCACTTCCCATTAGTAAGTTTCTATAGTATCTTACCTTCTTCCACTGGGTCCGAGGAGGTAAATCTTACTCCCTGCTGATTGACATATTCTTCAGGGTGATCTGACACTGTGATTTGCTGCACATCATTGCTCTGGCCCTCTGAAACAAGACACCAAACCAATATGATGTTATCCGAAATCGCAAATTATTTATGATAAAAATAAGCTATCTACCCAAGTTGTTGTTAGGAATGCTGCTTAATTATGTTGCTCAAAAAGGGCTAAATAATCCCTTTACACCAGCAGTAGGCTGCTACTATCATTGTGGTCAAATTTTCAAACAACGTTGAGGATAAAATACAATACCTCGGCCGGGAAAAAATCCACGCCCTCCTGTTTACCAGGTGGACGTCTTGATCACTACACCACCGAAGCAAAGATATTAAAACTTTCATAGCTGCTGAGACCGAATAAATATTAAGGACCTATTCAATCACTCACCTTGATTTACAGTTTCGCCATTCTGTTGGGCATTAGTCTCATCCTGGTGAGTTTGTACATCTGCCTCTCTTAGAGACTCGGGTTTGACTGGTTCACTACCTGTTGGATCTTTGCTTGTGTTATCACACTGTGATAAGTCCTGAAAAAGAGGGGAATAAGGTATTTTTTTTTTTTTTTTTTTTAGAAAAATTTTACGAAATGTCCACCTAAAAATGATTTTCATGTCCCTACTCGGACTCAAACACGAACCTCCAGTTTACGAGTCTAGTGGTTATGTTAAACAAATGTCTACCTCAAAATGACGCTACTAAATTTTCATGTCCCTACTCGGACTCAAACACGAACCTCCAGTTTACGAGTCTAGTGGTTATGTTAAACAAATGTCTACCTCAAAATGACGCTACTAAATTTTCATGTCCCTACTCGGACTCAAACACGAACCTCCAGTTTACGAGTCTAGTGGTTATGTTAAACAAATGTCTACCTCAAAATGACGCTACTAAATTTTCATGTCCCTACTCGGACTCAAACACGAACCTCCAGTTTACGAGTCTAGTGGTTATGTTAAACAAATGTCTACCTCAAAATGACGCTACTAAATTTTCATGTCCCTACTCGGACTCAAACACGAACCTCCAGTTTACGAGTCTAGTGGTTATGTTAAACAAATGTCTACCTCAAAATGACGCTACTAAATTTCCATGTCTGCACCGGGAACCGAACCCCAGTCCCCCGGAATACGATTCAGTTATGTCTTCCTCCTAGTTCAGTGACACTTACCAAATGGTTGGGCCGGGTATCGTTAGATACTTCAGAATTTGATTGCGTTATTTCCACACCATCTTGTTTATCCGCGGACATATCAAGGGACGTGCTATCTCGCGGGTCTACAGTTTCTGACTGTATATCCTGGGTTTGAACTTCTTGAGATTGAGGTTCATCCAATGGTTGTGTCACTGGGTCCTGGATTACTTCAGCCGATTGTGTATGTTTACTTTCTTCAGGAAGATTCTCACAAGACCTCTGTATGTCTCCGTTTAGTATGTCCCCAGGCGTCTCCCCATTAGGACTCTGTAGCATGTCCCCGCTCGGGGATTAAGTAAATAGACCTAAGATAGATCTAAGTACTTATACCTACCTACCGGTACCTACTAGCTTGGATTCAAAGGTAGGTACCTACTACCTACCTACTTCATCAACATCAGAAAACGCATTCGAAGGTCAAAGTGCATCTTTTTAGCCACAATTCACCTTGTTCAAGTGCCAGCCTAGTTAGTTTGGAGGGTAGCGCGTCTGCCTTGTAAGCGCTAGGTCGCGGGTTCGATTCCTGCAATTTTATCCTGAACGGATAGGGTCGTTCTCGGATCGGCTGGCTTTCGCCTAGCCTGTCCTCCTTATCTCTTCGATTTCGGGACGATAAGCATCTTTTTAGCCACAATTTACCTTGTTCAAGTGCCAGCCTAGTTACCTAGGTAGTTTGGAGGGTAGCGCGTCTGCCTCGTAAGCACTATGTCGTGGGTTCGATTCCTGCGATTTTATCCTGAACGGATAGGGTCGTTCTCGGATCGGCTGGCTTTCGCCTAGCCTGTCCTCCTTATCTCTTCGATTTCGGGACGATAAGATTACCTACTGGCGTAGGTATGTACCTACCTAGATGTAATGTGTACCTATAGCTACTTATGTAGAGGGTTATAATACCTACGAGTAGTAAAATACACTCGTATGTATTAGGTATCTATTGTGGATACCACAGAGGTACCTACTGAGAATCTGATGAGTGATCAGAATGGGTTAAAAAATATTCTTTTTTTTTTAATTTTATTTTTTAAATTTCCTAAAAATGAGTTTTCTTGAAAACATAAAAATGAGATAAGGCGAGAAGAGAAAGCAGAAAGTGAAGAAAAATAAGGTAAAAGCCAGACAGGAGAAAAAGAAAAAAAAAAGCTTTTGTATATCAAAAGAGCAGAAATTGCTTTTTTAAACATTTTTTCTTTATTTTTTTTAAAATTAGTTTGAACTTTGTAGGTACTAGGTAGATACCTTAGGTATGGGAAGGGTAGATAATAATATATAGGGATTGGTCCTAAAAGGGTTAATCAGATACCAACTTACTGCCTACTAAATAGAAACCTACCTACCTTTTTTATTAAAAATATTTATTTTTTAATGAGTTCCTTATTAAAATTCGAAAAAAAAAACTTTTAATTGGGAAAAAAAGCTGAAATTTATTAATACAAGGTGTACCTATGTATGTAGGTGTAGGCGTAGTCACCTATTTTTCAAAGGTGGATAATTTTACAGTCGGTAGCGTAGGCACATAATAAGTAGGTAATTAACCTCGTAATAATATTTAACTAGTCAATTGTAATGAACACCGTACTTACTGGCGTGTGCCCAGAATAGACATTTAGGGTGATGTTCTCTTTCAAACCTACCTACCGACCCCACAGGGGTGATTTTTTCTAACACTTTTCTCTAACCTGTCCCCTCTTACTATTACTCGTGTGTTAAATTTGAATAATTATTTTATTTGGATTAATAACATATGAATAATAATATGTCCCTGATTACCATACCTATAAGTACAGGTGATTTTTATTTTACCTAATATCATACCTGTGATCTTAGGTCCCTACTTACCTATCAAAAATTTCAGCACAAAACGAGACATTTCCCATTTTTTTTTTTTTTTTTTTTTGGGCATAAATCAATAAATGCATAATTGCACTACACTGGACGAATGCACTGTTAATATTCATCACCATAGCTCATTATTTGTGCAATACGGTGCATAATTAAAAATATTCTGAATTTTTTAATTGATAAAATCAAATTCCTGAAGAAATCCAACCACTATCCACTATCAGTTTGATGTGAAATCAGCTGGCTTTTGTGATTGTGCAGACGTGTTTGTTCTTTGAAAAACAGTGTTGCCACTTGGATAACTTTTCACCAGATTTTTAGCTAGATTTTCCGCCTATATAAAAAAATCTGGTGTGAACATCACACGACTTTCTATTACATTTGTGGAATACGTATTTGAAAAAAAAAAGAAAAAAGAAATAAAAAAAAAAAATGAAAATTTTTCCAAGTCCCGAGCCTGAGCCGCCTACGGCGACCGATTTTTGGTCGAAAATTTCCTATCTTAAAATACTCCCCGTGTAATGAGGATCCACCTCTCCTCAGTGGTCAATCCAGTATTAAACTAGGGTGCCCCCAAGCAAAACCTTGGGGGGGTTGGCCCTAAAAAAGTATACACACCTAGGTACATAACTACTCACATTAACCTCACTCAAGCTGAGTGAAGCCGAGAAAATCCAGCAGTACACGGTTGTCCAGATAGTCACCCTATCCACAATCCGCATATCAACCACGCGCAACGTTGCTCAACTTCAGTGGACTATTGGAATGATTATGAAGGTCTCTTGTTCTATTTTATCATTTTATGTATTTCCTTTAGGAGTTGAAGAACACCAACCACGATAGAGAAAACTACAAACATTACTTCGTTCGGTCAAATCTCGATTTAGTCTAGCTAGATCCGTAGGCTAGATTTCTTCAAAAGTTGAATTGGCAACATTGTAAATAAGTTTGTTGAACATGCGTGAAGACAGCAACTTTCAAGCCATCATTTTTAGAAGATTTCATTAGAGCGAAGGATCAAACCAAACGTCTGGACTACCTACATTCATCATCGAACTTCCGACACGTGCTGCTACAATACGGAGATTTTCTAAACTACCTACAAGGGAACTACTGAATAGATCAGTTGCACTTACTTGTGTGATGTTTCAAAGTCATAGAGCAGGAAAAATGAGGACCAAACGAATTTTTCTTTTTCTTCTACGACTTCTAGATACCGAGATAAATCGATTTAAATAATACTGATAAATCGTAAAGTTTGACGTCACGACACCAAGGTAAGAAAAAAGCATCGGATATAATCTTAGCCATATCAGCGAGGTATACAAAGAAGGTAACAAAGCAACAACGCAAAGAAAGAAGGGCATTATGCAACAACAAGAAAACTCCAGACACTAGAAGAATTGAAACAAGAGGGAAGAGGAGAAGAAGAAAAAAACAAGGAAAATATTTATGACAACATCGGGAATACTTTGGAAGAAATGTGGAAGGAATAGGTTACTCGGAAAAAGAATCCAGGTTTGGTTTACGTGGTGCTTATGGCGATGTGGAGAGAGCAGTACAAATCATCAATAAACGTCGCGAAGATAAAGCAGAGGCCAAGAAAAAGAATAAGGAAGACAAACTACACAGAGCTTTGGGGTGAGATTCTATGTATTTATTTATTATGTATTTAATAATTAGTCAGTAGGCCCCGTGACCGAGTGGTTATCATACTAGGCTTGCACTCCGGAGGTCCCGGGTTCGATTCCCGGCTGGTCGAAGTTTTTTCGGCTCTGTGCTTGGAGTTCGGGGTTACTCAGAGCCTCGTAAAGGCAAGTGAGTAGCTACTTTAATCGAGTAGCGACAAGTGACAGCATTACCAGTGTAAAAATATTATTGAAATATGGAAATTGATTCTACTATCAATATCAATAGATCAGTTAGATCATCAATAGATCAATTCTACTATCAATAGATCAGTTGCGCTTACTTGGGTGATGTTTCAAAGTCATAGAGCAGGAAAAATGAGGACCAACGGAATTTTTCTTTTTCTTCTACGGCTTCTAGATACCGAGATAAATCGATTTAAAAAATACCGGTAAATCGTAAACATTGACGTCACGGCATACGCTTCCGTAGGTGATGACGTCATAATTCATGACTCCCGCCTCGTTTGTTTGTGCGCAAGCGTTTCTGCGCATTTTGACGTGAAATCTGACGTCACAACTCTTCGAACTTTTTCATTAAAATCGTGAATATTGACGTCACGGCATACGCTCCCGTAGGCCATGACGTCATAATTCATGGCTCTCGCTTCGTTTGTTTGTGCGCAAGCGTTTCTGCGCATTTTGACGTGAAATTTGACGTCACAACTCTTTGAACTTTTTCATTAGAACGGCAGGTTACTCGGAAAAGGAAGCCAGGTTTGGTTTACGTGGTGCTTATGGAAATGTGGAGAGAGCAGTACAGATCATCAATAAACGTCGCGAAGATAAAGCAGAAGCCAAGAAAAAGAATAAGGAAGACAAACTACACAGAGCTTTGGGGTGAGATTCTATGTATTTATTTATTATGTATTTAATAATTAGTCAGTAGGCTCCGTGACCGAGTGGGTATCACATTAGGCTTGCACTCCGGAGGTCCCGGGTTCGATTCCCGGCGGGGTTGAAGTTTTTTCGGCTCTGTGCTTGGAGTTCGGGGTGTACTCAGCCTTGTAAAGGCAAGTGAGTAGCTACTTTAATCGAGTAGCGACAAGTGACAGCATTACCAGTGTAAAAAGATTATTGAAATATGGAAATTGATTGCAAAGGAGGCACTTAGTAATGTTGTGATATCCATAAAAGATGTGAAAAAGATCTGCTTTACCTACCACAAAGAATTTGAAATTTGATTTGATTGATTTTTATGTATTACAATTTACAATTCTATTTCTGCTTTTAAAGAATAAGCACAAGTCCTCACGATGGTTGACTGCGGTTCAGGAAGAGCCAATTAAACATGGAAATAACTTTTCTTTATTCTGACAGCATCACCATTCGGCTGCAGCTGAAGACGCTACAACAAAAACAATGCTATTTCAATTCTACTATCAATTAAAATAAAATCATTAATTATTTGTGGTAAGGCGGAGCTTTTTCACAATTTTTGTGGATATCATATCACAGGATTACCAAGTGCCTCTATTCTACCATGTTTTTTCTATTTGATGCAGGTACTGTGCAGATGGTAAGCAATATGTGCGAGCAGACTATGTGGATACTCTGGTACAGATGGGATATGTTCGATCTATCGCTATAGAGGCTCTGAGAGAATCTAACAACGTTATGAGCAACGCAGTCACGCTAATACAAGAGCAGCCTGAGCTATTGAGTAGCAAGAGTATGAACCAGCCTAGTACTTCATCTAGTGAACCTAGTCCTGAACTAATAGAACAGGTGAGAACATACAGGAATTCAGCTTAGTTAGCTTGGACAGTATAATACCTGAGCTATTGAGTAGCAAGAGTATGAACCAGCCTAGTACTTCATCTAGTGAACCTAGTCCTGAACTAATAGAACAGGTGAGCTCCCATGGTGGTCACTGCGCTCGCCTTGCACGCGGGAGACCCAGGTTCGATTCCCGGCGGGGTTAAAAAAATTGGCGTCATGCAAATTATTCATTCGGTGACTGGATTTTGCGGGGCTCACTTAGCCTCTTGAAGAAAATGAACAGCTTAGCGCCCGGTGCCAGCATGGTAGGTAAACATTGGGTGCTGGATTATTAAGATATTTGGAAAATCCTACAATTCTGCAGTGGGGAACAAAAATTATCACGCTAATACAAGAGCAGCCTGAGCTATTGAGTAGCAAGAGTATAAACCAACCTAGTACTTCATCTAGTGAACCTAGTCCTGAACTAATAGAACAGGTGAGCTCCCATGGTGGTCACTGTGCTCGCCTTGCACGCGGGAGACCCAGGTTCGATTCCCGGCGGGGTTAAAAAAATTGGCGTCATGCAAATTATTGATTCGGTGACTGGATTTTGCGGGGCTCACTTAGCCTCTTGAAGAAAATGAATAGCTTAGCGACCGGTGCCAGCATGGTAGGTAAACATTGGGTGCTGGATTATTAAGATATTTGGAAAATCCTACAATTCTGCAGTGCGGAACAAAAATTGTGACATAAGTACATACTTCCACGAAAAAATTACTTAATTTTTGCATTTGGAAATAACAACTTCTGGATTGTGTTCTATTTCGATATCCAACAGTGACATTAAAAACGACCGTCAGAGGAAGGTCATTTGTGCAACTGGGTCCAAAAATATAAACCGGTGCCAGCATGGTAGGTAAACATTGGGTGCTGGATTATTAAGATATTTGGAAAATCCTACAATTCTGCAGTGGGGAAAAATTGTGACATAAGTACATACTTCTACGAAAAAATTACTTGATTTTCGCATTTGGAATCAACAACTTCTACGAACAGATGAACAGGATTGTGTTCTATTTCGATATCCAACAGTGACATTAAAAACGACCGTCAGAGGAAGGTCATTTGTGCAACTGGGTCCAAAAAATAATGTCCTAACGGACGAAAAAAACAACTGCGTAAAGTCTGACATCACACATACGAGTACCTATTTGAACTCTTTCATTAGAACGGAATTGAATTTTCGACCTTTTACAGTTATTTTTTCGGAGTTTTGACCTCAGATTTGAATGCAGATTTGAATTTTTCCCAACTTTTTACATAGGAATCGACCATTTATTTATAATTTTTACCCATTTGCAACTGCTCCATTTGTAGGGTCATCAATCGATAGCTGTGAATCAAACGCTAATAATAGGAACGTAATGAAACTTGGTGTACCTTCCTAAAACAAGACATACTTTGCAGTGGTGCCTAAATTTGGACTTCATAGCAAGAAGAAGTATCCGAGTCCACGAACTTATCAAACGGCCCGTGTACCTACTGGAGCCTTTTTTCCACCTAAAACAGGATTTTGTAGGGATAGGGAAAGTAGGTAGGTACTCTCCTCCTAGCCATGAGGTCTGAAATCTCTCTTCCTTTTCCAGTCATAGATCCAACATTTAATGACGCTATTCCCGTCTCTGAACCGGTAGCCCTTGCCCATTTGTCACAGCTGTCAGGCGAGGCATCTGCGCGTCGCGAGGAGGGTATAGTATTATCAAAGTCATGAACAGTTTCCGAGGCCTTCTCTGGACTTTGTTGTTGTACTATCATTTTGATGTTTAGAACATATTGTTTCGCGTCGCGAGGATAGTATTATCAAAGTCATGAACAGTTTCCGAGGCCTTCTCTGGACTTTGTTGTTGTACTATCATTTTGATGTTTAGAACATATTGTTTTACTGGATCCGGGTGCCTTTCCTGCAATCTAACCCTCACTATTTATTCGGGCTTGGGACCGGCTGTTGAATATGCTGGATTGCACACCCCTCACCCTCAGGGTGTGTTTATGAACAGGGCTGAGATGAGCTCGGACGACGTGAGATAGCTGTCCCGGCGGCAATTTTTAAAATTCATTTTATATTTATTTTTGTTTGCTTTGTAATTTGCTTGTTTTTAATAGCTAATATAAATGAAAAGTATAATATAAACGTGCAAACTAAAGATAAAAAGTAAAAAATGAATTCAGATTGTACAAGTTGCGGAAAAAAAATCAAAAATCCGAATTTCCCGCCAACTTTACACGCAAAAAGACCAACGATGTCCTACGATGGCCCTGTTCATAACCACGGCCTAAAACGCCTTCATTTTGACATCACACGCAATGGGCTAACCTTAACGGGTTATAATGCGCCTTCCATTTTTCTGGAGAAGCTACCCTCTTTACATGTTTTTTTGCATCGAAACAATATCAACGAGCACAAAAAGTGTCAGTAAACATTCAGTATCCCGGGATCCTCTCTTGAAACAGTTTTCTCTCTTTTAGCTTATTTTTTACTTTTTAAAAGGTTCTTTTCCCCTTGTATATTACATTAAGAAAGGGCTTAAAGACTGCTATCGAACCAGTGCTATTCAAAAATTGTAGTCATAAAAACAAAAATTAGAAATGTAGGTAACAGAAAAAGTCCTGTGAATACCTACTAAGGACGAAGAAGTATAAGAACAAACATGGAATTTCCATCAAAATGCTTATTTCTAATGTTATGGAGCATGCCCATTGTAAGCCTAGAACCCACACAACTCAGAAACTCTGTCAACATAAGTGAAGCTGACAAAGAGACCAGTAGCCCCAAATCATTTCATGTATGGTCAGAGGCAGTCAATGATCGTGACGAAGCTCCATCAGGACTACTTGACTATCCAGCAGATACAATCAATGAAATTCAACACTCCAAATCAATGTTAAGTACAGAATTAAACATCTCTGACAGGATGGAATTTTATGACACCAACATAATTCCTCAGTATCCCGTAGATCTGGACCTGGGGGATTTTGATGACTTGTCCCACAGTGTGCAAGCCATATTCAATGATTTTGGGACAAAATACAAGTCTGAGATTCTCAATGATCAATATACCTATGAGTATTATGTGTACAAAAGTAAGTTTTCTGGGTTCCACATTTCTGCAGGGCGTTGGATACCCAAGTAACTATTTCTGCCATAAAAAAAACCTTTTCCACTTTTTACCAAGGACTACCAACCTAAATAAGGGGTAATATAAAGTTAGGGACTAGGACAAGTAAGTATCCTAAGCATATTCTGCACCTTGCAGTTTTCCCCCTCCTTTTTTCCCCATGCCTGAAAAGCTGTATCCACACATAGCAAACAGTTTAACAGTTATCAATCAATGGTCATTTGGTCAATTGACAGCCATCAACTATGTGAACACAGCTTTAAATATGTCTTGCCTATTAACATATTCTGATATTGCAGATACATTGGTCAGGGAGATGAACGGTCTCATGGAATTTGCAAGTGTACCTCCACCTGGCAATGCACTGCCTGAATTTAACGAGGATGAGGAATACGGAGACTTTGGCACATTATTCATTGACGAACAGCAGATAGACTTTGAAGGTAGTTACCTATCTCATTTAGTGAGCTCCTCAACTTAACCAGTTTCATATTTTCCAGGAATTGTCAGTCAGTATTGGACAAACTCTTAACCTCGATCACACCAAAGTTCTCCCAATTCTATTGGATCTTCAGTGATGGCATGTTGAATCAATTTCCAATGGTTCACTGAAGTTAAGCAACATTGGATATGGTTGGTATAATAATATATGGATGGGTGACTGCTATCTGAGGAATCACATGCCAATGGATTGTAATAGAGAGGTGATAGCATGTTAATTGATTCAGCTCCCACTGGTTCACTGAAGTTAGGCGATATTGTACATGGTTGGTATATGGATGGGGGATGGGTGACTGTTATCTGAGGAATCACATGCCACTGGCTTTTTCCAGCCTCACTCAGCCTAGTTGAGAATGTTGAGATTAATATGAGGATTATTATTCACTTTTGTCTTCTTGTTGGACTGATGCCTGATTTCTGTAGGTACCTACATGGCATGCTTGTTGATTGATGGCTTTTTTTTACCTGTGTGCTGATAAGGAGCTTATAACAGAGTTTATTGTACAAACTACAAAACTGGAAAAATGGGATTGAATGAGAAACTCTACAAAATTACAAATTTTATTGTAAAGTGGGAAAGAAATTAATTAATAAAGAATCAGACTCACCTAGCAAATCTGTTCGCAATTTCTTATTCTAGGTATTAGGTAGGTACATATTTTCATCAGTTCATCTTTTCTTCTCCTTCCAGCTTCCACTTGAACTTTTTTATTTTCTATTACTACAGTATAGCGAGCTATACTGTAGTAATGAAAGTATTGCAATCGGTCCAAATTTTGAAAATTTTCAAAATCGGGAAATGGTTAGAAATACCTATCCGTTTCCGTTCTTTTTTTTTTTTTTTACGTTGAAATTTCAAATTTTAATTTTGGCGGTTCGTAAACTAGGCGTATTTTCAACTGTGCCTGAAGGCATGTGATGTGTTCCAATCCACTCAACCTCACTATTGCACCACTTTATTTTTTGCAATCATTTCAATACGGTTCCCTACTTATGGTTTTCAGAATTAAGCTGATAAGCAAAGGCAGTGTATTAAACAAGACAGGACTTCTGGCTGATCAAGGTGTTAAAAATGGATCAGTTTTTCAAGGAGGTACCGGATCAGTGGACATGCGACGAAATGCGGCCTAATTTTAATCGAAATTGATCGAAAGAAGTAGGATTTGAATTTTAATTTACAATAAAATTTTATATGTCTGAGATAGGAACTTGGTGCAACTCAGGTTTATTAGTTTTAGCCCACTTCTTTTTAGCGTCCTTCTTTTCCTTGATTTTGTCTTTTACTTCCTGATTCCACCACCAAGTCTCTTTTATCCTTCGGTCTTCCTTTTCCCGATGTCATTCCCAGAACACTTTCTCCAACGTTCAGGATAACAGTCTTATAACTGGACCACAGATCTTGACATCCTGATTGTCTAATGTTTCTCACGGGCTGACGTTTGAATTCCATCTTCAAGAAGGGGTCCTTCAGTTTCCACCATCTGATCTTGGGTGTTGTAGTCTTCTGCTTGAGTGAAGATCAAAATGAAGTACAGGTAAAAGCTATTGACAGAAAATGTATGTATGTTGCAAATGTTGGGATCTTTGACCATTAGGCCATTTTTCCTTTAGCATCCCAATATTTCCGTACAATGTCATTGCTGTAGGTAGAGGTGGTATAATTTTCATTCTATTCAAAGGGTAACTAAGTAGGTATACAGGATAAATTACCTGTGATCTTGTAGGTAGGTATCTGATGTAGATATGTTGGTTGAATACTTTTGAGAGAAACTAAATTGAAGGTAGTTCATTACAAATTCTTCTAATGATATTTGACAGCACACACATAAGAAACTAAATTGAAGGTAGTTCATTACAAATTCTTCTAATGATATTTGACAGCACACACATAAGTACTGAGAAAAAAAAATCAACACCCTAAATCAGGGGAAACCCGATAATCTATGGTTCTTCCATTCTAAGTCACCTTAAACTTGTTGCACCTTATCACTTTTTTTCCAGTCATTGTTATTAAAACATAATTTTACTTCCAGAATGCTGCAGACAGACAGAAGGACCTACAGACCACATTCTCTGAATATCATGAAAGAGGTGTCGATGACAAGAAGTTTGTGCTGCGGTGCTACAGATTCTCCATTGATTACCTTACAATTTCTCACTTCTTTAAGATGTTGCCTTCTAGCTAAGATGAAGTCTATCTGACTACATCTGTCACCACTCTTATAAGTTATGAGCTGATTATCCTCCTTCTTGAAGAATGTGTTTAAGATTGCCATATCCGTGGCCAATGGAAAGTCTAGCTGTTATCCGGTCTCCTTCTTCATTACTATTTCCCACCCCCCAAATACCTCTGATTCTCGCTGTCACTTCCGTGTTACCACGTCCGATGTGTCCATT
>NW_007377468.1:369026-415471 GCF_000475195.1 Diaphorina citri
TAGTGACAATGGGGGTGGGGGTACTGTCACCTGATCATAAATCAGCTGGTTCCTTAGATACACTAGATTAGGGACCGCTGTTCTATTTTATTTTCTATCCCTTTGCTTAACACAACCTGTCGTACATACTTAAATAGTCAATATGTTTCCTATTTTGCCTTCACTTTTTTTTTACTTTCTATTACTACAGTATAGTTTTTTTAATTAAGCAAGGTACTCAAAATTTTTGTTATACCTACCATGTTATTTAACTCATAAAATATACTAGACCTTGGTTAGACTGCGGGGGTGAAGGGACTTTTTAGTCTCATTCGAGCAGAATAAGCAAGGTATATTCTATTCTATTCTATTTCATTTCTGTCCCCAGTCTATGTACGAGCTCCATTCTGGACTCGGTGGATAACTATGCTGTTCTCAATCTGGACATAGCCTGGTCCTACCTATGTCTGGAGAGTGTCACTCAGCTGCCCGAGGGCGAGGATAGACTGCGCAAGTGTGAACGAAGCTTCCACAAGAGCTACGGACCCAACTTGGAGCGACTGATGACTATCAAGGGTAAGTTGATGAAATAAATAGCTCATCCCTCCGTGGCCGAGTGGGTATCATACTTGGTCCGGGTTCGATTCCCGGCGGGGCCGAGGTTTTTTTCGACTCTGTGCTTGGAGTTCGGGGTGCACTTGAGTAGCTACTTTAATCGAGTAGCGACCAGTGGCGGCATTACCAGTGTAAAAAGATTATTGAAACATGGAAATTGATTGCAAAGGAACTTTCTATTACTACAGTATAGTTTTTTTAATTAAGCAAGGTACTCAAAAATTTTGTTATACCTACCATGTCATTTAACTCATAAAATATACTAGACCTTGGTTAGACTGCGGGGGTGAAGGGACTTTTTAGTCTCATTCGAGCAGAATAAGCAAGGTATATTCTATTCTATTCTATTTCATTTCTGTCCCCAGTCTATGTACGAGCTCCATTCTGGACTCGGTGGATAACTATGCTGTTCTCAATCTGGACAACTTTTTAGTCTCATTCGAGCAGAATAAACAAGGTATATTCTATTCTATTCTATTTTATTTCTGTCCCCAGTCTATGTACGAGCTCCATTCTGGACTCGGTGGATAACTATGCTGTTCTCAATCTGGACATAGCCTGGTCCTACCTATGTCTGGAGAGTGTCACTCAGCTGCCCGAGGGCGAGGATAGACTGCGCAAGTGTGAACGAAGCTTCCACAAGAGCTACGGACCCAACTTGGAGCGACTGATGACCATCAAGGGTAAGTTGTTAAAATAAATAACTCATCCCTCCGTGGCCGAGTGGGTATCACACTTGGCGCTTGCACGCAGGAGGTCCGGGTTCGATTCCCGGCGGGGTCGAGGTTTTTTTTCGGCTCTGTGCTTTGAGTTCGGGGTGCACTTTAATCGAGTAGCTATTACAATTGAGTAGCTACTTTAATCGAGTAGCGACCAGTGGCGACATTACCAGTGTAAAAAGATTATTGAAACATGGAAATTGATTGCAATCCGGATTCAAACTCCGATATTTGAAGGTTCTAACCATCTCAAAGGCAAACCTCTAATCTGGATATATATTAGACATTATAAATTATACGTTACCTATATGAATAAATTCGTTATAAATTATTCGATACATTATAAATTATACGTTACCTATATGAATAAATTCGTTATAAATTATTCGATACAGGTCACACGAATCGCCAAGTGATGTTAATTCTGACACGTTATACAGCAGGATGAGCTAACTAGTAGAATAGATAGAATAGAATATACCTTGTTTATCCTGCTCGAATGAGACTAAAAAGTCCCATTACCCCAGCAGTCTAAACAAGGTCTCGTGTATTTTATGGGTTTAACATAGTAGTGTTGTGATATCCACTAAAGTTGTGAAAAAGCTCGTGTCTGGCCATACAACGGGTGAAAATGAAAATTAGCGTTATCCAATGTAGGCACATACATTCATAGAATCATGAGAAAGTGTACCTACCTACAGCTTCTCAGGTATTAGGCGGATTTCACATCTAGACTGCAACTTGTAGTATACGGCAGTTTTCATGTTGATGGCTACATAGTCTTATGGGCCTGTTCACACTCCCATAGTATGTCCTTCATCTGTTGGACAAGAATAGACACAATACTTATTTCTCAATTAGGTGTCAACACAAAATAGTTGCAATTAGTGATGGGTAAATACCCGGGTACTTATTTTTGGGGTAAATACCCTGGGTATTTACCCGGGTAAATACCCAATTCAATTAGGTATCAACACAAAATAGTTGCAATCAAAATAGAAATTGGAAAATTCTTGGTACCTATCTCTGGACATCAAACCTGGAACCTTCGGCATGGCCAGCAAGTGTGATACCACAGGACTTACTATAATAAGGTAATGGGTTAAATCAATAGTAAATATCTGTTGGTACGTGAAAAAGCGTTCATTCATATTAGGGACCCAGTTGATTTTAAGCAAGTGTGTGAGTAAAGTACCTAGTCATAAACCGTTTCAATTAGAACTTTTTATTTTCACATGTTTTTATTTTAGTGGATGTAGGTACGTACTTACCTACCTACCTACCCACCTAAGTATCTACCTATCACTAAAATACTGTGATTATGTAGGTAACAGAAAAAGTCCTGTGAATACCTACTAAGGACGAAGAAGTAGAAGAACAAACATGGAATTTCCACCAAAATACTTATTTCTAATGTTATGGAGCATGCCCATTGTAAGCCTAGAATCCACACAACTCAGAAACTCTGTCAACATAAGTGAAGCTGACAAAGAGACCGGTAGCCCCAAATCATTTCATGTATGGTCAGAGGCAGTCAATGATCGTGACAAAGCTCCATCAGGACTACTTGACTATCCAGCAGATAAAATCACTGAAATTCAACACTTCAAATCAATGTTAAGTACAGAATCAAACATCTCTGACATGGAATTTTATGATACCAACATAATTCCTCAGTATCCCGTAGATCTGGACCTGGGGGATTTTGATGACTTGTCCCACAGTGTGCAAGCCATATTCAATGACTCATTTATTTTCACATGTTTCTATTTTGGTGGATGTAGGTACGTACCTACCTACCTACCCACCCACCTAAGTGCCTATCACTAAAATACTGTGATTATGTAGGTAACAGAAAAAGTCCTGTGAATACCTACTAAGGACGAAGAAGTAGAAGAGCAAACATGGAATTTCCATCAAAATGCTTATTTCTAATGTTATGGAGCATGCCCATTGTAAGCCTAGAATCCACACAACTCAGAAACTCTGTCAACATAAGTGAAGCTGACAAATTCCCAATTCTATTGGATCTTCAACAAAGAGCACTGACCAAGTTAAAACAGAAGGAAACTTTCCTCGCAACAGGGATTGCTGAATTGAAAATCAGAATATCGGGAAAAACCTCACAAGTTTTGAATGAGAAAATTAGTTTGACGAGTCCTACAGAGGAGTTGCAGGCCGTTATTGCTGAAAAACTTGATGTGGTTCCTTCCAGGTTTGTGTATTTCTACATACTAACCTACTCAATTGTCATATAAATTCTGAAAGCATTCTGATAACAAGTGGTATTTAGATAAGTCAAGATGTATTTTCATAGATTTTGACTGTCAAATTTGGACTTGTAGTCCCTATATCTCAACAGTTTAATTTCATCAGTAAATGGTTTCTTCAAATTAAATTGATCCCTAGGACAAGGAAAACCTAGACCCTTGACAAATGTACTGTGCCTGAAGGCATGTGATGTGTTCCAATCCACTCAACCTCAATATTGCACCACTTTATTTTTTACAATCATTTCAATACGGTTCCCTACTTGTGGTTTTCAGAATTAAGCTGATAAGCAAAGGCAGTGTATTAAACAAGACAGGACTTCTGGCTGATCAAGGTGTTAAAAATGGATCAGTTCTCATGGCTGTGATTCTGAGTGAAGATCAAAATGAAGTACAGGTAAAAGCTATTGACAGAAAATGTATGTATGTTGCAAATGTCGGGGTCTTTGACCATTAGGTCATTTTTCCTCTAGCATCCCAATATTTCCGTACGATGTCATTGCTGTAGGTAGAGGTGGTATAATTTTCATTCTATTCAAATGGTAACTAAGTAGGTATACAGGATAAATTACCTGTGATCTTGTAGGTAGGTATCTGATGTAGATACATATGTTGGTTGAATACTTTTGAGAGAAACTAAATTGAAGGTAGTTCATTACAAATTCTTCTAATGATATTTGACAGCACACACATAACAGTATAGCGGAGCTATACTAGTAATGAAAGTATTGTAATCGGTCCAAATTTTCAAAATCGGGAAATGGTTGGAAATATCCGTTTTGGGATCCCCTGATGTCAAAAAAGTGATTTTTTACTTTCTATTAAGTACTACAGTATAGCGAGCTATACTAGTAATGAAAGTATTGCAATCGGTCCAAAATTCCAAATTTTGAAATTTTTCAAAATCGGAAAATCGGGAAAATGGTTGGAAATCGAATGATGATGATGATGAACAGGTTTTTGTATAGCGGTCACATGTAACTGCACAATATCCACTTCAGCTGGGGCTTGATGAACATAGAGTTTTGAAATTTTTCAAAATCGGAAAATGGTTGGAAATCGAAATATCCGTTTTTTTACGTTGAAATTTCAAATTTTAAATTTGGCGGTTCGTAATCTAGGCGTATTTTCAAGGAGGTACCGGATCAGTGGACATGTGACGAAATGCGGCCTAATTTTAATCGAAATTGATCGAAAGGGATTTGAATTTTAATTTACAATAAAATTTTATATACCTATCTGAGATAGGAACTTGGTGCAACTCAGGTTTATTAGTTTTAGCCCACTTCTTTTTAGCTTCCTTCTTTTCCTTGATTTTGTCTTTTACTTCCTGATTCCACCACCAAGTCTCTTATTTATCCTCCGGTCTTCCTTTTCCCGATGTCATTCCCAGAACACTTTCTCCAACGTTCAGGATAACAGTCTTATAACTGGACCACAGATCTTGACATCCTACGTGTACGAGGGTCGTTTGATAAGTTCGTGGACTCGGATACTTCTTCTTGCTATGAAGCCCAAATCTAGGTGCCACTGCAAAGTATGTCTTGTTTTAGGAAGGTACACCAAGTTTCATTACATTCCTATTTAAGCCTTTGATTCACAGCTATCGATTGATGACGAGTTTGATAGGCTTTTTATAATGGATAATTCTAAGGTGCAGGTGCAGGCAGTGATTATTTTTTTCTTTTTTCGAGGGCAAACCAGGAGTGGAAAAAACCCCTGACTACATCCGGTATCGAAATTTGAATCTAATGGGGGTTTTATTTTGATTCCCGTTCAACACCCTAAATCAGGGGAAACCCAATAATCTATGGTTCTTCCATTCTAAGTCACCTTAAACTTGTTGCACCTTATCACTTTTTTTCCAGTCATTGTTATTAAAACATAATTTTACTTCCAGAATGCTGCAGACAGACAGAAGGACCTACAGACCACATTCTCTGACATTGACCTGTTGACCAATGGTGACAGCCCAGTGGACACCTCCTACGTTCAGGTTTGTAACACCACTGTCTGTGTTGTAGCATGCCCGACCCATAGTATGTCCTTCATCTGTAGGACAAGAATAGACACAATACTTATTTCTCAATTAGGTGTCAACACAAAATAGTTGCAATCAAAATAGAAACTGGAAAATTCTTGGTACCTCACTTCTTTAAGATGTTGCCTTCTAGGTAAGATGAAGTCTATCTGATGACTACATATTCTGTCACCACTCTTATAAGTTATGAGCTGATTATCCTCCTTCTTGAAGAATGTGTTTAAGATTGCCATATCCGTGGCCAATGGAAAGTCTTTTATCCGGTCTCCTTCTTCATTACTATTTCCCACCCCCCAAACACCTCTGATTCTCGCTGTCACTTCCGTGTTACCACGTCCGATGTGTCCATTCAGATCACCAGCCATCAGGAATATTCTCTCATCATCAGGTATACTTGAAACTACTTCTTCCACTTCTCTCCAGAATACATCCTTCTCTTCGTCTTCACATCCAGCCTGAGGTGCATACCTACACGCTCAAGATATTCAACTCTATATCATCCAGTTGTATCTTCATACTCATGACACGATCGCTCTTCCTATTCACACACGTTACTTTTGTCTTCCATTCACTATCCAAGATGATGCCGACTCCATTTTCTTCCTTTATCATTGCTCCCACTGTAGAATGATTTGAATCCGTCTCCGAGTTCTTTCGCTTTATTTCCTTTCCATCTTCTTTCCTTTGTAGTCTTCTGCACTTTCTTTCTAGATATCATGAAAGAGGTGTCGATGACAAGAAGTGTGTGCTGCGGTGCTACAGATTCTCCATTGATTACTTTACAATTTCTCACTTCTTTAAGATGTTGCCTTCTAGCTAAGATGAAGTCTATCTGACTACATCCGTCACCACTCTTATAAGTTATGATATGCTGGATTGCACACCCCTCACCCTCAAGCTAGTTTCACGGAAGCATAAAATACAGACATTAGAGAGATTTCGCATCGCGTGTTTTTGGGCATCGGGTACGATGTTCGACGAGTTTTGATTTCTGCGCATGACACACATTTTGGGGTTTTGAACACGGGGATCGGAGTTACGATGTTTTGGCTTGAAAACAAACATTAAAATACAAACATTAAAATACGCCTAAACTCAAGATAGGTTTGACAACAGTGTATAGTTTGAAATTTTTGTTTATCATTTTGTTTTTGTTTTGTTCTTTGTTCAAATTTTTCTTATCACTTCTTTTAACCTACTTGAGCTCCTTGCTTTTAACTTACTTTTTCGCTTTACGTTTTTTTCCATTTTCTCTTCTGTTTAGCTCTTTTGACCACCAATACACCTACACAATGAGTGACGAAATTTTAGATCCTATTCTGATTCAAGTTCGCGAAAAATTGAACAAAGATTCCATCAAGTTGTGGCTGTCTCCGTACTTATCCAGTGATGCAACTCCTGATACTACTGCTCTCCAGGTAAGTAAACTCTTCAATGACCTCATGATTCGTATAAGCATTACTTACCAAGCGCGGTAATTATGCAGAAGTCACGTCCATGGAAAAGAAAAGCTCCTTTTTGTATTCAACCTAACCCTATAATAACACTAATCAAAACTCCTTCGGGTAAGTAAACTCTTCAATAACCTCATGATTCGTATAAGCATTACCAAGCGCGGTAATTATGCAGAAGTCACGTCCATGGAAAAGAAAAGCTCCTTTTTGTATTTAACCTAACCCTATAGTAACACTAATCACTGCTCTAATTGTGAAAACTCCTTGCATTTAACCCAACTACTGGTCACTGCTCATTTGTGCCAGTTCCTTTGGTAGCAATATTCTATGGACGTGACTTCTGCACAAGTACCGCAAGTGCTAGTCATAACAGGCGTAAAAATATAGATGATGAGATGAAGATCGTACAAGCTTAAACTCATCCCTTGGGGCAGTGGCCCCTACACCAAAGCCTCAGATTGGGCTTTTTGTGTATGGAGCTAAACCTATAGTCATGAAACTGGGAACTTGCTTTAAATACTACCTACATCACATCAAAAATCTCAAGTATTCTCTTGAGCACTAGTCCCAGTGGGAAATGAACAACAAAATCACTAGTTGTGCATGTGTAAGCTAGTAGAATAGAATAGAATATACCTTGTTTATCCTGCTCGAATGAGACTAAAAAGTCCCTTTACCCCAGCAGTCTAAACAAGGTCTCGTGTATTTTATGGGTTTAACATAGTAGTGTTGTGATATCCACTAAAGTTGTGAAAAATCTCTGCTTTACCACAAAGAATTTGATTTGATTTGATTTGAGTGAGTTGAAAGTGTAAGGTTAACATTTAGAACTTACTTCTAGTGTTTATTTCTATTTCTAGGTTCTAACCAACCTCAGTGGTGCAGTGGTTAGGACGGTGGACTTTGAATCTGGAGGTTGCTAGTTCGAGTCCAGGTCAAGCTATAAAATTTAGCGTAGTATATTAAGCGGGGAACAACATTTGTGAAAAGCGTTTATGCTTAACACAATTAAAATTTCTATTCCAGGTTCTACTGGTAACGAGCAAGCGTTATTCATGCGGCTTCATCTACTCCAAGGCATAGTGGCATATCATCAAAGCAAAATACCTGAATGTATTGCATTACTAGACAGAGCTGAGAGTGAGCTGAAAGCACTCAAGATTGATGATACAAGTCTGAGTACTTTAATTGAATTGGGTAAGCGCGCTTGCATAGTAGCGCTACCTAACGGACGAAAAAAACAACTGCGTAAAGTCTGACGTCATACATAATAGAACTCTTTCATTAGAAATAGAACGGAAAATAAACATTGAATTTTCGACCTTTTACAGTTATTTTTTCGGAGTTTTGACCTCAGATTTGGATTTTTCCCAACTTTTTGCGCTTGCATAGTAGCGCTACCTAACGGACGAAAAAAACAACTGCGTAATGTCTGACGTGACACATAATAGAACTCTTTCATTAGAACGGAAAATAAACATTGAATTTTCGACCTTTTACAGTTATTTTTTCGGAGTTTTGACCTCAGATTTGGATTTTTCCCAACTTGGAAATATGGCACCTTCAAAAATTTCCCGCTCCGACTAAGGTAGCAAAGTGGTCCTAAAACTACAGGGTTATCAGACTTATAACCTCACAAGCATTGTCACTATAAGGTTATAAGCTTTTCAAGTATTGCTTCAACAGACTCGTAGGTCTTAATATTTCACTGCTAATATGTAGGATTATGTAGGATATAAGATTTGAGATTAATGATGGGATTACGACTGTTTGAATTTGTCAAAAGTGACAATAATCACAGTAAACGGACAATAAACATTGAATTTTCGACCTTTTACAGTTATTTTTTCGGAGTTTTGACCTCAGATTTGGATTTTTCCCAACTTTTTACATAGGGAATCGACCGTTTATTTATATTTTTTTCCCAATTGCAACTGCTCCATTGGGCATCATTATGCAGAAAAGAACCATCCATAAGGGAAATTGCCCTATGGATGGTTCTTTTCTGCTTGTACTGAACATGAGCTGAGCCGCCCTTTCAAAGAAATTTCTTCTCACTGAATTAGAAAATGAAAACCGATTTTTACTTTCTATTACTACAGTATAGCGGAGCTATACTAGTAATGAAAGTATTGCAATCGGTCCAAATTTTCAAAATCGGGAAATGGGTGGAAATATCCGTTTTGGGGTCCCCTGATTCCAAAAAAGTGGTTTTTAGCCCATGGTCTGTACGTAACGTACGTACGTACGTACGTACGTACTACAGGTTGAAATGGGAAAAAGTAGGAAGTTGTGAACAAAATATCTCAAGAACGGTTTATCGTATACCCACCCAGTGGGTATTTACCCACGACCCATCACTAGTTGCAATCAAAATAGAAACTGGAAAATTCTTGGTACCTATCTCTGGACATCAAACCTGGAACCTTCTGCATGGCCAGCAAGTGTAATACAGGACTTACTAAGTATAATGTCAAATTCCTAATTCTTATAATAAATTGCCTAGGTAATTTGAAGGCTGTCAGCTGTCAACAGATGTTCCATTTTGAGAACAGTATAATAGAGCAATCTTTATTAATACCTACCTATAAATTTGTTTACAATATTATTATGTAGGTATACCTAAATTTATGTGTTTACAATAAGTAATAGAGCAATCTTTATTAATACCTACCTATAAATTTGTTTACAATATTATTATGTAGGTATACCTAAATTTATGTGTTTACAATAATTAACAATGTTTGATTTTTTTACTTTCTATTACCCTTATTTTTAATTTTCATTCCAGATAGCCGATCAGTCAGGGAAGAACCTCACCCTACCGAAAGAAGAAGAGAAGTCTCTAGTGACTGCCATGGTCTTTAATTTTCATTCCAGATAGCCGATCAGTCAGGGAAGAACCTCACCCTACCGAAAGAAGAAGAGAAGTCTCTAGTGACTGCCATGGTATTGCATGAGAAGGGTAGAGCAGCATTGGAGAAGAAAGACTATGCCAGAGCTCTAACCCGACATTTGCAAACAACAACAACATATTTCGTTTAAACACCAAAAAGTACTTTGTTCAAAGTACACTTTTAGACAATGAGCTCAACTATCCAATATGTAGTTTACTGGAACTATAGAATTCAGCAAAAATGGTTGAAAAGCCAATTTGCAAATGATTGAAACTCTCTGGTCCTAGAATAGTATACGATTTTGTTACTTTTAGAAATAATATATTATATTTTATTTTTATACTGTGTTTTTAAAATCAGAGTTTTATTTTTACAAATGATACACCATACTGTCGGCAACAATATATTGTTCCGATATATTATACAATACGAAAGGATAAAGCAATGTTACATCCAGGAAGACAGGCAAGTTAAATTGTGTTTGGAAACGCATGATTACTGATTAAAGCATTGTCTTCGAAGCGTTAATGGTGACTGTTTCTTAACAATAATCTTGGTATGTCTTATACTTTCTTACACCGATGTCGTTCCCCGAATAATATACCGCTATAAATTTATTGACGACTTGGACTCGAACCACCAACCTCCAGATCCGAAGTCCACCGCGCTAACCACTACACCACTGAGGTTGGTGTAACTATGGAATAGCTTCTGTGGTTGTGGGTAAGCTCTGGCAGCCAGGTTGTCGAAGTAAAAAATTCACATCTCCTTGGTGGAACCTCTACGGAGGTCCGATAATGAAATACAGAAGAAAAAAAAAAAAAAACTTTAACCCCTCCAGGAACACACTGCTTTTGCAAGCCCGCCTCTAAGGGTTAATCCAGGTTCAAGCTCCGATATTTGAAGGTTCTAACCATCTCAAAGGCAAACCTCTAATCTGGATATATTAGACATTATAAATTATACGTTACCCATATTAATAAATTCGTTATAAATTATTCGATACAGGTCACACGAATCGCCAAGTGATGTTAATTCTGACACGTTATACAGCAGGATGAGCTAAAGTTCAAGACCAAATGTCTGGCAATACAACGGGTGAAAATGAAAATTAGCATTATCCAATGTAGGCACATACATTCATACCTACCTACAGCTTCTCAGGTATTATTGAGTGAAATATGAGAAATGTTACTGGGAGGTGGTACTGATTTATTAAAATTATCAGGAGTATTCTTGGTACCTATCTCTGGACATCAAACCTGGAACCTTCGGCATGGCCAGCAAGTGTAATACCACAGGACTTACTAAGTATAATGTCAAATTCCTAATTCTTATAATAAATTGCCTAGGTAATTTGAAGGCTGTCAGCTGTCAACAGATGTTTACTATAATGTCCAATTCCTAATTCTTATAATAAATTGCCTAGGTGATTTGAAGGCTGTCAGCTGTCAACAGATGTTCCATTTTGAGAACAGTATAATAGAGCAATCTTTATTGATACCTATGAATTTGTTTACAATATTAATATGTATACCTAAATTTATGTGTTTACATTAATTAACAATGTTTTTTTTTTTTTTTTTTTTTTTTTTTTTTTTTTTTTTCATACTTTTTTTTTTAAAAATATAATTCATTTTTCTTGTTTCCCGCCAGGTGTCAGCACTTGGTTTTGATTTAAGGATGGCAACGTTTGCTCTCAAGAAGAATAACTTCAACGTGCAGAAAACTATAGAAGAGCTGCTTGGCTGTAATGGAATCCTGGAGGGTGTCAATTGTAAGTACTCCAAACACTCTTATTTCCCAGCTATAAGTACTCGTATTTTCACCCCTGGCTCGTTTTTGCTTCCTGACACTCAGATAAACACTGCATCTAAATCGAAGGGGGGACAGTTATTTCATAGCAATGAAACAACTGCTATATTAGATTCGTGTGGTCTGTGTTGTAGCAAGCCCATCCCGTAGTATGCCTATCTATTTATAAGTACTCGTATTTTCACCCCTGGGCCCTGGCTCGTTTTTGCTTTCAGACACTCAGATAAACACTGCATTTAAATCGAAGGGCGGACAGTTATTTCATAGCAATGAAACAACTGCTATATTAGATTCGTGTGGTCTGTGTTGTAGCAAGCCCATCCCGTAGTATGCCTATCATCAGATGGGTGAGGAGGAACAATACTTTCTATTTAGGTGCTGGGTCAACACGAGAACACCAGAAAGTAACCTTTTGAAATATTTGCAATCGAAAAACAGGAATCATTGTGTCTTCTCGCCCATCTGATGAGAGACATACTACGGGATTGGTGTGCTACGACACAGACCACACGACCCATCAGATGGGTGATGAGGAACACCTTTTGAAATATTTGCAATCATTGTGTCTCGAAATCGAAAAACAGGAATCATTGTGTCTTCTCGCCCATCTGATGAGAGACATACTGCGGGATTGGTGTGCTACGACACAGACCACACGAGTCTAATATAGCAGTTGTTTTATTGGATTGAAAGAAGAAGAAGAAGAAGAAGAAGAAGACTTGTTGCTGAAAAACTTGATGTGGTTCCTTCCAGGTTTGTGTATTTCTACATACTGACCTACCCAATTGTCATATAAATTCTGAAAGCATTCTGATAACAAGTGGTATTTAGATAAGTCAAGATGTATTTTGATAGATTTTGACTGTCAAATTAGGACTTGTAGTCCCTATATCTCAACAGTTTAATTTCATCAGTAAATGGTTTCTTCAAATAAGAAGAAGAAGAAGAAGGAAGAATAAAAAGAAGAGAAGGAGAATGAGGAATGAAAGCTATTTACTATCCTTAAACTTTTTTGTTGAAGAATAAAAAGAAGAGAAGGAGAATGAGGAATGAAAGCTATTTACTATCCTTAAACTTTTTTGTTTCAGAAGAATAAAAAGAAGAGAAGGAGAATGAGGAATGAAAGCTATTTACTATCCTTAAACTTTTTTGTTTCAATTTCCAGTGGATGAAATATCTGCACACCTACCCAACTCACTACAGGTTAAACAACAAGACGAAGCCCTGGCTCGACTGACAGATGAAATCCACGATTCCACTAGTAAAGATTACTATGATTTGGATTTTGATCTGGAGGAAATGTTCCTTGCCAAGTACAGAAGTCTGCTGTCTTCCCGCCAATAACGGTAGTGCTGCGTCCCGCCAAGTCATACTGTGTGTGTTCTTAGTCCTAAGGTATTTGAATCCTTTGATATTAATAATAATAAGCCAGAGCTCTGGTATTCCTACTGGAGGCTGATAATCGATTCAAGTATGTGAAATATTAGGCTAAGGGACATTAAACATTGTCTGGCTGGGGGACATTAATGGAGCAGTTGCAAATGGGTAAAAATTATAAATAAATGGTCGATTCTTTGATATTATGATTTAACCTTTAGATTTTAAGAAGGGAGGAACACTTGAATCGTAACCACCAAAGCAAATTCAAAAGATTGAGACAAGAAGTGTACAGTGGGCAAAGAGTAGAGATTTGTATAAGCTTAACCCATCTTTTTGGGGTGTTTGCCCCTCCCTACACCTGAGCTCTGACAAACTGAAAATTTTGTTACGTATTTTCCCTTTTGTTAGATTTCGTTTAAACACCAACAAGTACTTTGTTCAAAGTACACTTTTAGACAATGAGCTCAATCATCCAATATGTAGTTTACTGGAACGATAGAATTCAGCAAAATGGTTGAAAAGCCAATTTGCAAATGATTGAAACTCTCTGGTCCTAGAATAGTTTACGATTTTGTTACTTTTACAAATAATATATTATATTTTATTTTTATACTGTGTTTTTAAAATCAGAGTTTTGTTTTTACAAATGATACACCATACTGTCGGCAACAATATATTGTTCCGATATATTATACAATACGAAAGGATAAAGCAATGTTACATCCAGGAAGACAGGCAAGTTAAATTGTGTTTGGAAACGCATGATTACTGATTAAAGCATTGTCTTCGAAGTGTTAATGGTGACTGTTTCTTAACAATAATCTTGGTATGTCTTATACTTTCTTACACCGATGTCGTTCCCCGAATAATATACCGCTATAAATTTATTGACGACTTGGACTCGAACCACCAACCTCCAGATCCGAAGTCCACCGCGCTAACCACTACACCACTGAGGTTGGTGTAACTATGGAATAGCTTCTGTGGTTGTGGGTAAGCTCTGGCAGCCAGGTTGTCGAAGTAAAAAATTCACATCTCCTTGGTGGAACCTCTATGGAGGTCCGATAATAAAATACAGCATATTTTTCAAGAATCAGATATTCTTTTTCATAAGGGATAATAACAGGTACCATCCAAACAATTATTTCAAAGGATACAAATGATGAAAAAAGAACCGAGAAAAGTGAGAGAAAAAGAAGCAAAAGCGATATTTATCTCTGTGAAATGTACAACACATGAAACTCAACAGATGGTGCATGCCATTGGAATTCAACATGTTTTGCAACAACTGGAGGGAGGAGACGTAATAAATATACAATAAAAATGTGTTATAACAATAAAAATCTTTTATTATTCAAATTAAGAAGAACTTTTCCCGAAGACCTTATGGCGGCTTTTGAGTGTCACATATAAGAAATCACTCAAGTTTTAGGAGAATAGAAACGAGATGGAAGAGCTGAAGACGGTGACAATTGGCTGAAAACTGACACACTTCAATACAATTAAGGTCAATACACACTTCAAAGTTCAAAGTGTCACATAATCACCTGCCTATCAAATCCAAAAAACCGTAACCCTATTCAAGGTCTAACATATCTACCCTCGCATCAACTTCGTCAATACTCGGAGACTCTCGAGAATCCCTGATCCAAGATTTTCTTCACGCTTCTCTCGTGGGCATCTTTCAGTAGCAAAGGTTCAGAGCCAATGTCGAGGCGACATCACATTGCTTCTAATCAAAGGTGGTATCTTGTACTATTATCTTATCGTAAGTAATTACTACAGTTATCATCATCTACCACGGATCCCCCTGTCCAACGGAAAGAGCACCGTAAGCCTCAACTCCGTAGGGTGAGTTCCTTCTAGCTCTTACGCATTCCCATTCTGCCCACGTTCGAATCGTGAGCCCCTTATTGTTTTAAAGCCACAGTAAACTTTATAGACCCGATATAATCCAAATATCGTCTATCTATCATACAACCTATCATTCCCCTTTATCTCAAACTATCAGTCAAACCCCGTGTATCGGACGATACACACAGTACGTAGTAAGTCAAAGGGATAACAGACGTTACTCCCAAGAGTGTACATAGTCACTCTCAAAGTTAGACGGAAGGTCTAACCGGCCGGTGTCAAAAGGCTACACCTATCAACAGGCTCTGGCCTGGCACCGCCACCAGTTTATTATAAACATACTTACCTATACGTACTTCACCTAATTATCCAAATCAAACTAGTCTATATCCATATTCATATTACCTACATAATCCGTTACCCCTCCGTCGGGTTTATAAAATTACAAAACTCATACAAGGGACGAAAACTAACGTGAGGTAAATTCCCTCTTACGCTCTCTCCTAATTCACTCCCCTGAACGGAAGGCCTAATAAACCTTTCCAAACGGAAACCAAACTCACCTTTACCTTCGTTCAACGTCTACGTCTTCTTTGCAGAACATACACTTACCCTACTTACTCCAGGAATAAGAACCTACCCATCGAACAGTTAATTAGTTAGTCCAAGTCCAAATCCTAATTCGTTCATACCTTTCTTTCCACATACCTACCTTTACCAGTACCTACATTCTCACATTCAAACATAATAAATCTAACTCGTGCCTACCGTGTTAGCCAACCCTCGTTAATTCTCGAACTCTTAAGTTTAAGTTCATCACTTTCTTTTATCTTTTAAAAGCGTATCTGATTTATTTAAACTTTCATAATATACTTCTTTTAATAGTTGATAAGTTCAAATCATTCATCTTCGTCATTTCCATTATAGATAGCTTCCAGAGTGGGACACAGAATCTGCCTCGTCTATCTAAGCCTCGTCTAATCCACAGACGACCTCCACTGGTTTGGCTTATCAACTTTTGGTATAAAGGATGGGTTAACCCCTACTCTTTCTATATCAATTGGCACCCAAACGGGGACAACCCTTTTTTTCTTCCTTCTATATCAGCCCCTACGCCTGAGCTCTGACAGACTGAAAATTTTGTTACGCATTTTCCCTTTTGTTATATTTCGATCCTTCAGTAGAAATTAGAGAGATCCGATCAATAATAAAACAGCTTCAAAATCAGAAGAAAACTATAGCCTTGCAATGGGTCCCCGCTCATTGCGGCCTCGCAGGAAACGATAACGCCGACTATCTGGCCAAAAAAGGAACAAGCATCCCCTTTTCAATTACGCCAAAACTTCCCAAAACTTGAATCGGCAAAAAGACTAATTAAATCTAAATTCAAGATCAAACACAACAAAAGACGGCGTAACGAGGGACAAGGAAAAAAGTGGCAGCAAATACTTAACACCCATGACATCATCCCTAATCTACCGAGAAAGGCCGCTGTTGCTCATTTTCGACTGCTCACTGGGCATGACTGTTTGGCTGAACATCTCCACCGCTTTGGTCTAAAAACTTCTCCTATTTGTTCCTTATGTTCCTTAAACAGTCCTATGAACTCAGTTCACCTGAACTCCTGTCCTGCCTTGGAAGCCAGCAATGACATTGTAGGTAAATATTGGGAAGCCAGAGGTAAAATGACCTAGTAATCAAATAACCCGACATTTGCAAACAACAACAACAACAACTTAAGTTGTTGTTGTTGTTGTTTGCAAATGTCGGGTTATTTGACTACTAGGTCATTTTACCTCTGGCTTCCCAATATTTACCGTCGGGTTATTTACCTACTAGGTCATTTTACCTCTGGCTTCCCAATATTTACCGTCGGGTTATTTACCTACTAGGTCATTTTACCTCTGGCTTCCCAATATTTACCTACAATGTCATTGCTGGCTTCCAAGGCAGGACAGGAGTTCAGGTGAACTGAGTTCATAGGACTGTTTAAGGAACATAAGGAACAAATAGGAGAAGTTTTTAGACCAAAGCGGTGGAGATGTTCAGCCAAACAGTCATGCCCAGTGAGCAGTCGAAAATGAGCAACAGCGGCCTTTCTCGGTAGATTAGGGATGATGTCATGGGTGTTAAGTATTTGCTGCCACTTTTTTCCTTGTCCCTCGTTACGCAATCTTTTGTTAATGCGAAAATGGGTGTGTTAAGATGAAAAAGTCACCCAAAAATAGGGTCCCTATGGGGGCCTCCGAAATTCCTATTGGGGCCCCAAAACTAATGGGCATTTCTTTGAATCGAGCGTCATAATAATAATAATAATAATAATAGACTCTTGAGTGGAAGGCAACCACTAGGCGAGGTTAACGCCTTAGGCGTTCTCTACCACCTAACCCTTAGAGCTCCATTATTATGTGGTCAAATTCTCAAATAATTGAGGATAAAATTCCATACCTCGGCTGGGATCGAACCCACGCCCTCCTGTTTACCAGGCGAGCGTCTTGACCACTACGCCACCGAGGCAGGTTATTATGATTTAACCAAAGATTTTAAGAAGGGAGGAACACTTGAATCGTAACCACCAAAGCAAATTCAAAAGATTGAGACAAGAAGTCTACAGTGGGCAAAGAGTAGAGATTTGTATAAGCTTAACCAGTGGCGTAGCGTGTATGTATGGTGTGTGGTGTGTATGGCGGCCATACAACTCAAAAGTTCACTCTAATGCCCATAAATATTAATGGCATGGCATGTACTGTGATGGGACTTGGTATAATAATAATAGACTCTTGAGTGGAAGGCAACCACTAGGCGAGGTTAACGCCTTAGGCGTTCTCTACCACCCGAACACTCTCTAAGCCTAACCGCCCCTAAAAGGTAATCCGGTTTTAAAATTCGACCCCTAATCTGGATATATTAGACATTATAAATTATACGTTACCTATATGAATAAATTCGTTATAAATTATTCGATACATGTCACACGAATCGCCAAGTGATGTTAATTCTGACACGTTATACAGCAGGATGAGCTAAAGTTCAAGACCAAATGTCTGGCAATACAGCATTTTGGGGTGTTTGCCCTGATACATAACTGTATCCAAAGCCTCATATTTAATCTTGCAAATCTCAAACATGAGCCTTCACTTATCTCCTTAATCAAATTATATATGCGGGTGAAAATGAAAATTAGCATTATCCAATGTAGGCACATACATTCACACCTACCTACAGCTTCTCAGGTATTATTGAGTGAAATATGAGAAATGTTACTGGGAGGTGGTACTGATTTATTAAAATTATCAGGAGAGGTTGGTCTTCTCAAAATTAGAGGACTTTTTTTTCAAGAGGCTTGACATAGAGAAAATGAAGCTACTGAAGACAGGATAGGAGAAAGGAAAGACAGGCGTTCCGAGAACGAATCTTATCGGGATAAAGTCCGCTCCGGAGGGTAATCGAACCCCCGACTTAGCGCTTACAAGGCAGATGAGCTACCATCCAATCTAACTAAGCTGGCAAATCTGTGTTCGAATCTCATAGTAGGTATGCATTTATAGCCAACATTGAACAGGTCATTTTGCGACACATTAAACGCTGTAAGCGGTTGTTTTCTGGAAATATGGCACCTTCAAAAAATTTCCCGCTCCGACTAAGCTGGCAAAGTGGTCCTTAAGCCATAGGGTTATCAGACTTACAACCTCACAAGCATTGTCATTATAAGGTTATAAGCTTTTCAAGTATTGCTTCAACAGACACGTAGGTCTTAATATTTCACTGCTAATATGTAGGATATAAGATTTGAGATTAATGATGGGATTACGACTGTTTGAATTTGTCAAAAGTGACAATAATCACAGTATAAAAATGGCGCGCTTACAAGGCAGATGAGCTACCCTTCAATCTAACTAAGCTGGCAAATCTGTGTTCGAATCCCATAGTAGGTATGCATTTCTAGCCAACATTGATTAGGTCATTTTGCGACACATTAAACGCTGTAAGCGGTTGTTATCTGGAAATATGGCACCTTCAAAAAATTTCCCGCTCCGACTAAGCTGGCAAAGTGGTCCTAAAACTACAGGGTTATCAGACTTATAACCTCACAAGCATCGTCATTATAAGGTTATAAGCTTTTCAAGTATTGCTTCAACAGACTCGTAGGTCTTAATATTTCACTGCTAATATGTAGGATATAAGGTTTGAGATTAATGATGGGATTACGACTGTTTGAATTTGTCAAAAGTGACAATAATCACGGTATAAAAATGGCGAGAATTACATCATAATCGTTAATGATAATAATGATACAAGAGCGTGAAGATGTGTCTCTCTGGTTGCGAATTATGCATCATAATCGTTAATGATAATAATGATACAAGAGCGTGAAGATGTGTCTCTCTGGTTGCGAATTATCTTTGTTCAAATACTGGGTAGGTTCAAAATTCGCAGTTGAAAAAAAAAACTAGGACTTGAAATCAGAAAATTCAAATACCTATGTTTAGAGAATTTTACATCTGTCAGTCTGATACGGTCTGTTTTGTCCTCTTTCACGAGAAAAAAGCTCAATGGACGAAGATTTAAAAAAAGGGGGGGGGGATTTGATAGAGAATCTTATCCTACTATTTAATCTTAAAACTAATTACTACGGGAATCGAACCCGGCACCTTCCTAATCAAAACAAGTATCAGTACCAGTTCACGCGAGAAGCGAGAAGCAAGTACAAATTCAGTACATTTCTTTTCTCGTACCCTTCTCCACTCCCCGCATCTACTCTCTTGATTTCAGATCCGAGATCTTTTTCCCCATTCACATAATATTCTAAAATATAGAACTTCTCACTCTCGACGTATTCCTACTTTACTCATATCATTCCCCGTGTCTCTTACACGGGTAATAGGGTTACAGGATTTGACAAGGTATATGCACAGACCTAAAACACTACACCCATACTATTTCTGGTATTGACCGTATAAGGGTATAACCATTTGGCGCTTTTTAGGGGCCTGCGGTCAAGACCTTTAATTACATCTGTCGGTCTGACACGGTCTGTTTTGTCCTCTTTCACGAGAGAAAAGCTCAATGGACGAAGATTAACAAGGAAGGAGGGGGAGATTTGAATATTTGATAGAGGGAACTGTAACTGCTGATGTCTTATCGTCCCAAAAGCGAAGAGAGAAGGATGACAGGATACGAGAAAGCCAACCGTTCCGAGAACGAACCTTATCTATTCAGGATAAAGTCCGACCCGGGCGGAAATCGAACCCACGACCTAGCGCTTACAAGACAGACGCGTTGTGTTAAGACAACCCTATAAGCTCAGAATTATTGTTCTCGCAATGTATGCCACGATAAGTCGGCAAATCAAGAGAAGAACTTCGTCAGATAGATATTTCGCATTTTGTCCTACCTATGTTTAGAGAATTTTACATCCGTCAGTCTGAGACGGTCTGTTTTGTCCTTTTTCACGAGAGAAAAGCTCAATGGACGAAGATTAACAAGGAGGGAGGGGGAGATTTGAATATTTGATAGAGGGAACTGTAACTGCTGATGTCTTATCGTCCCGAAAGCGAAGAGAGAAGGATGACAGGATAGGAGAAAGCCAGCCGTTCCGAGAACGAACCTTATCAATTCAGGATAAAGTCCGACCCGGGCGGAACCCACGACCTAGCGGTTACAAGGCAGAGGCATTGTGTTAAGACAACCCTATATGCTCAGAATTATTGTTCTCGCAATGTATGCCACGATAAGTCGGCAAATCAAGAGAAGAACTTCGTCAGATAGATATTTCGCATTTTGTCAAAAGTACCTAAAGAGTCAATCAAATTCATTGTGATCATTATCACTTGAGTAAATTGACTTCTGACCTCAGAACCTGAGTACTTACCTACCTCCTCTAATGATTTAAGACTTTGTGCACCTTGTACCTATTTGGGGTGTGGATGGGGGGTCGTATGTAACTATGTACGTTAAACTAGAGGCTTGTTATAATAATACGGTTAATGACCTTAGAAATAATTGTTCCCCCAGTTCTAATCAACCCCATCCTCCGGCAGTACTACAGCAATGTTTAGATTGTTTGGGAACTACTGTGTGTTTAGTTTGTGTACGCCAAAAGAGTGAAAGTTTGGCCAATATCTTCTTCTGCCCGGAGTACTATGGAGTGCTGGAGTGTGGTGTAGGAGTGTCAAAGGTTAAGCTGAAGTGGCTGGAGGGAGTGCGAATGAACTTCGGGAGTGTTTGACTAACCATATTGAGCCATCTTTGCGACCTAGGCGGTCTGTTCATGGGAGCCGAAACTTACCAATATCTCCCGTCACTTATAAAGCAGCGCTCACACTTGTACGTTCCGATTATTTTACGTCTACAGCTCGAGTAGGTTGTTTCATAAAAGCATCCTTTCGGAAAAATGAGGTGTATTTTTCTTTCGTAAACCTCAACGATTTTCTTTTGGAAACTAAACACTAGACCTTCGATGGTTTGGAAGACGCCATCTTGAATTTTCAATGGTTTTAGTACAGGCGCTACGACGCCACCTAGTGGGTTAAACTAATTCCCTTATGTTCCTTTAAAAGAGGGGAAATGAGCTTCAGAAGAGGGGAAATTGTAATTTCCGAAAGGAAAGTACGACTCATCATCATCATTGGTTAACAGCCATTAGGCTGGTTTGCTGCAGTACGCCATATTTCCCTGTCTTCTGCCTTCCTCTTGAGATCGTAATAACTACTGAGGTCTTATTGTCCCGCAATCGAATAGAGAAGGCTGGCAGGATAGGAGGAAGTCACCCGTTTCGAGAACGAACCTTATTGGTTAGAGATCGTTCGCTTTGGGTGGGAATCGAACCCGCAACCTAGCGCTTACTAGGCGCTTACTCTCCAAGCTAACTAGGCTGGCACATAGAATATTTTAAAATCGTCACATCATTCCATCCTGATTGGTGACGCTTCACATTGTAGATCATTGAATGATTTGAAGAATTCAGGCTAGAATTCATTATCACTTGAGTAAATTGACTTCTGACCTCAGAACCTGAGTACTTACCTACCTCCTCTAATAATTTAAGACTTTGTGCACTTTGTACCTATTAGGGATTTGGATGGGGGGTTCGAAACCAGCTCTGACCTACGAAAATCTTCAGGCTTGGAAACTCAAGAAAGTATCCTCCTATATAAAGACTGGACAAGCCAGGTGCTATGAGAACGTTGAATACACCAGTTCTCAATAGACCACTGAAGTTGAGCAACGTTGTGCATGGTTGTTAAACGGATGGGTGACCGTCTGTACAATGGCGTGCTGCTGGTTTTTCCCGGCCCCACTCAGGTTAATGTGAGAAGACGGATAGCTTGTCACCGATGGAGGGTAAAAATGAGTCATTATAAAATCTTTACAGTTTAGTGTCGTTTAACTTTTATCTGTTATACGTTTGTACGTCATACAGTGACGTTATAGGTAATACCTCAAAAACAAAGTTCTTTCTTCTGTTCGAATTTAGAACCGCTAGTCTTGGAACCGGAAAAAGACACTCCCAAAATTCGAATCACTTGTAAACCCATTAACCCTCCTCTGCTATAAGACTTACAAGTTTATTATAACATTATTATATCATGAGCCCCAGACACATGCGTGGATCATCATTGTTTAAATGATGCTAAAGCAATCGTTTAAATAATACTAAGCAATAGTTTAAATCATAATAGTTTATGGCTTTGTTGTGTTGCCATGATTGCGGTTTTCATCAAATTTACCAGCGCACCGCATACATAATATTTTGGTTGGATTGCCCAGCGGTAGCCAAATCTAACAGTGGCCAACGCAAAGTACTTCTAGTGAGACAATAATCTAACAGTGGCCAACGCAGAGTATTTCTTATGAGACAATAAACCCGTGGGACTGAGAAGAGAAGAACAGCTAACCCTAACCAGCTGGCTGACAGTAAAGGGTTCTCTCTGCTTGAAATGAATAATCACAGCCAGCTTAGTTAGCTTAAAACTCTTGAATGGTAGCTTGCCTGCCTCATAAGCACTAGCTCACAGGTTCGTTTCCCGTCCGGGGCACACCCAAACAGATAAGATTTGTTCTCAGAACGGCTGGCTTTCTCCTATCCTGTCCTTTCTTCGATTTCGGGACAGAGAATCAAATTAAAAAAAAAAGACAACCAATAAACAAAGATTTCCACTATACTTAGGTAATTCCAGTCCAGTGCGAAAAAAGTTCTTTAGTGGATGGATTGCAGCTTAAGTGCTTGTCGCAAATGTCGTACCCCGCTTAAAAGACTACGCTCAATTTTATGGCTTGACTTGGACTCGAACCTCCAACCTCTAGATCCAGAGTCCACCGTGCTAACCACTACACTACAGTGGTGTTTCGCATGAAAGGTTACAAAAAAACGGACTATACTACATACTGGACTGGGCATGTTACGAGCTACGACACAGGTCACATGCGTCTAATGTAGCAGTTGTTTCATTGCTACGAAATAAAAACGGTGGTGGAACACTCATCTTAAAAAAAAAATATATATATACTACTATAGCAATGTTTAGATTGTTTGGGAACTACTGTGTTTGTGTACGCCAAAAGAGTGAAAGTTTGGCCAATATCTTCTTCTGCCCGGAGTACTATGGAGTGCTGGAGTGTGGTGTAGGAGTGTCAAAGGTTAAGCTGAAGTGGCTGGAGGGAGTGCGAATGAACTTCGGGAGTGTTTGACTAACCATATTGAGCCATCTTTGCGACCCAGGCGGTCTGTTCATGGGAGCCGAAACTTACCAATATCTCCCGTCACTTATAAAGCAGCGCTCACACTTGTACGTTCCGATTATTTTACGTCTACAGCTCGAGTAGGTTGTTTCATAAAAGCATCCTTTCGGAAAAATGAGGTGTATTTTTCTTTCGTAAACCTCAACGATTTTCTTTTGGAAACTAAACACTAGACCTTCGATGGTTTGGAAGACGCCATCTTGAATTTTCAATGGTTTTAGTACAGGCGCTACGACGCCACCTAGTGGGTTAAACTAATTCCCTTATGTTCCTTTAAAAGAGGGGAAATGAGCTTCAGAAGAGGGGAAATTGTAATTTCCGAAAGGAAAGTACGACTCATCATCATCATTGGTTAACAGCCATTAGGCTGGTTTGCTGCAGTACGCCATATTTCCCTGTCTTCTGCCTTCCTCTTGAGATCGTAGTAGGTTGTGACGTTCATATCCTCCATTATTTGTTTGATGTAGTCCAGTGGTGGTCTTCCTCTTGTGTTTTTGCCTTCAATCATGCCTTCGATAACTCTTGCTGGTAACTCCCCATGTCTTAGTATATGTCCTATTAGTGTTGCTCTTCTTTTCTTTAGGTTCTTCATTAGGTTTCTTCTCTCTTTGACTCTTCTGAATACTTCTTCATTCGTTATACGCTCAATCCAACTAATCTTCATCATTCTTCTCCAACACCATGCCTCAAATGCTTGTATCCTTTTCTCTTCGGTCTTTCCAATCGTCCATGCTTCACTTCCATATAACAACACACTCCACACATATGTCTTCAGCAATCTTTTTCTTATGTTCAAATCTATACTTCGGGATGTAAACAGGTTTCTTCGGTCAGTTCGGATCATCAGAAGAGGTGCCCGATAGAACCCTTCTCATCACCAACATCACCAAATTCCTCCCTATTGTTCCCCAGGAGATCTGGTCCCCCCACCATGTGGTCGCTAAACAGCTCAAACCATCGTTCAACGATTTTGTCACACGGATTTGATTTGGACGGTTTTCGGAAAAGGAAACGGACTGAAATTGTTTGTAATGTAAAGTGAAATAAAATTCTTTGTACCTACTAATACCTACTTCACATTAGATATTTTGTTTATTTCTTTCATTATCTCTGTTTACTTCTTTCTTTTTAGTCCGTCCTTCCTTTATTATTACAATAGTAATAAAAAGGTATAAGGGACGGACTATTGTATTTCTTCCTTTCTTTCTTTTAAGGGTTCTCCAGTAGGATCTCTTTCACCCTATCTTCTTGCAGAATGACCTAAACACAGTACGAGTGCAGTTTGCTTTTGGGTTCATAATCATAGGGACTGCCTAATGTCTCCAAGACGCACATGAATTTCAGGTAGGTGTATACCGTAAGTCCCTTCGTACAATCACACCCTGTATTTGACATTAGAGAAGCATACAGAATTAGGATCGGCACAGATACTCGGCAAGTCATTACAAAATAAATAAACACCACCTCATCACCAAGTTTAACCCTTTCACCCCACCCCGACTTCTTTTAGGAAAAAATCTTTCAATTTTTCTCATCAGGCATTAGTATTTTGTCTATAAAGTAAGACCTCTACATTGTAGAGTCCTTAGTCCAAATAAGGACTCTACATAAAACTTTGTAGAGTCTACAAAGTTTTATGTACTCCTAGGACTACTGAACAAAAATCGATCTGGAAATAAAACCAGACAAGTTAGCCAAGGACCATAGCAGTTACAGTTACCTCTATCAAATCTTGGGGGGAAAATATCCCGCGTTCGATTCCAGGCTGAATTCAAGTTTTTTTAAAGTCTTTTCGGCCCTTTGTTTGGTGTATTTTCTGAGAGCATTTTTTTTTTTTTTTTTTAAAGATGTTTGACAGAGGGAACTGTAACTGCTATGGTTTTATCGTCCCGAAATCGAAGAGAGAAGGAAGACAGGATAGGAAAAAGCCAGCCGTTCCGAGAACGAACATTATTGAGAGCATTTTAATCGGGATGCGACCAGTGGCAGCATTACCAGTGTAAAAAGATTAGCGAAAGGGGAATTTATTGCAAAGGATTCACTTATAGTAATACCATGATTTTTTTTTCTCCTTATTCATAAAACATATCCCTCTCCCAGATATACAATATTATCTACAAAAGTTGAGAAAAATCTTTGTTTTACCACAAATACTTACCACATACTTATACCAGTCTGGAACTTGTGGAATGAGTTTCATTACAAATCGAGTCCTATTTCTCATGGCGTCGCTAATCCATCTGATATTTGAATTTTTGAATCTTAGGAGGGTTGTTACGCTGTGTGTACCTTGACTATTAGGATAATTACATGTGTATCAATGAGCACGTAGGTTATGATATGGGTAATTATACTGGTTGGAAATGATATAAGCTTCAATTGTTCACACTTTACCGAGAACATCATATGGCAATATGGCATTCATTTGCCCGTAATATTAGGGCAGTAAAAATCGCTCATACAGGGTTCTATGGCATTCAGTTGCCCGTAATTACGTAATATATTAGGGCAGTAGAAATAGCGTATACAGGGTTCTATGACATTCATTTGGCAGTAATATAGGGCAGTAGAAATAGCGTATACAGGGTTCTATGGCATTCATTTGGCAGTAATATAGGGCAGTAGAAATCGCGTATAAAGGGTTCTATGGCATTCATTTGGCCGTAATATAGGGCAGTAAAAATCGCACATACAGGGTTCTATGGCATTCATGTGGCAGTAATATAGTAAGCTTCTGAAAACCAATTTGGCAAAACCCAACAAAGATTTAATTGCTGGAACGAAATGCATCCATGTTGCAACTTGCAAAATTATAGGTATCGTCTCTAATGAAGTTCACTGCGAAAAACATTAAAAGAAGAATAATGCAATCCTCATCCTGATAAAAATCTTATCACACTTTTTAATTGTACCTTTCGTTACTGAGATCAATTTCATTGTTCATTTTGTAGACGAATTTTGAAAAAGAGTTGTCCCTCACAGATACCATATTTTTAAGTCCCTTTGTTGTTCCCTTTCTCCAGCGTTTCATACCACCTCCTCTAAACAAAAATGGACGCAGCACACAAGGGAATCAAGAAGAGACCGCCTTAACATAGGTAATAATAAAAGGCTCTTCTACAGTTCTGTTTGATATTCCGTAGTTCCGAAGATCGCTATATGTCACAAAGGTGTATTCCTGTTATGTTTTCATGGTTGGAGAGCTGGTCCCACACTTCAACCGTCTTCTTTAGGCTGGCCATAGACTGACTTACTTTCCGTATATAACCTCTTCTTTCTCATCAAATCTTTCTTCCCCAGAAATTTGAGACGCAGATTGCCCTCTCCATTGCCGCAAGGAGATCTGCGTGAGTGCATGTCGTCTCCATTTGGCCGCATACCAGGAGATGTTCAGGCATCTGCTCACTGCCGCATCCGCAGATTCCGCAGGTTGTATCCTCTTCGTACCCCCATTGCTTTTTGGCCATAGACGCCCAGGTATACCTGACAAGCCGAAACGCCTATGGCCTATGCCAAGCCGAAAGGCCTACCTATGTACCCGTATTTGGACTTTGACACGAATATTTGGTGAACTAGCAAAGTTCAATCAGAAAATATCCTTATGGACCGAACGTCCTGAACCGAAAAGTGAATTGCAAAACGATTCTATCTACAGTCGGGACCAACCTGTTCAAAGATTTTAATAAAACTGATAATCTCGCCTCATGTGAACCATCTAGGGCAGTAGAAATCGCTCATACAGGGTTCTATGGCATTCATGTGGCAGTAATATAGGGCAGTAGAAATCGCTCATGGTATTATTATGGTTTTAACATTTTCAAAAAAATCCTCATGATTTCGACCTTCCTGATCTTTTGTAATGTGTTCACAAAATAATATTTATTAAGAGTTTCTGGGTTTGCTGCTTTGGGTAGTATGCTTTGACTAGTTCCCATATCAAGTGCTGAGTCATTTTGTTTGTGTCTATTTCGTGGATTTTTGTCTATTTTATGTACCTACTCTAGGTAATATGTTTGTAGTATATTCGTAAAGGTTATATAAATTAGAGGATTATAATCTCTGTAGAGAAGTAGGCAGTGAGGGACTCGATTAATTTTAACGACACACATCACACTTGTGAAGTTAGCTTTTTTTAATAAATTTATTTTATACCTACCTAAAGTGTGTAATATACACTGTGTATAAGAAAAATGACATTAACCTCTATGAAGTTAGCAACTTCTGTGCTGCATGGATTAGGATGGTTCACACTGGGCTTACACTTTATTGATGCCGCGGGTTCGATTCTCGGCTAGGTCCAAGTTGTTTCAGTTTTCTGGTCAGATTTCGGGATGCACTCAGCCTCGTGTGGACAATTAGCTTGTTGGTACCTAGGTATTGATGATTTCACTATTTGACTGTTTGACTTTTTTATTTTATTTTATTTATTTTTTATTTATTTATTTATTTATTTTTTTTGAGCTACGTAGGTAGGTGCCTACATACGAATGTTCTTTTCAAACAGAATATCAAAAATAACTACAAAAATGTAGTTATTTTTCATAGCATGCTAAAGAACACAAGACTTCGTGTGGTGCTCCATGCTCCTCAGATCTAATGAAGGATAATGCTGATATATTCATTATTAATGAATAAACAAATAAATCCTAACATACCTACATATACCTACCTACCCATGTAAATAAATACTTATGTACCTATGTAACCTACCTCTATGTAAATTAGTAAATAAATGAGGAATAAATAATGTACGTATACCTACGTACAAACCTACATACATTCCTAAATATTTTTAATCCGTGGGGCATCCTAGTTATGTAACCTAACTAATCATACGCCTGTCATCAATAAATGAAATAAAAACTGAAATGATAAATAGGTAATCAAGGAGATTTGAATTATTATAATGATGAAACTGATATTCATTATTAATGAATAAACAAATAAATCCTAACATACCTACATATACCTACCTACCCATGTAAATAAATATGTACCTATGTAACCTACCTCTATGTAAATTAGTAAATAAATGAGGAATAAATAATGTACGTACCTACGTACAAACCTACATACGAGTACATACATTCCTAAATATTTTTAATCCGTGGGGCATCCTAGTTATGTAACCTAATTAATCATACGCCTGTCATCAATAAATGAAATAAAAACTGAAATGATAAATAGGTAATCAAGGAGATTTGAATTATTATAATGATGAAAATATAAACAAAATAAATAAAATGAGCTCCTAAACATACATTCCGACTATGCCGAGGTCTTGGTTAAATATTTTAATTGCAATTAATGAAGCACCATTACCTACACTACCTACGACCTACAGCCTATATAGTCTATCTTGGATCATAAGCTGTGTCCTCACATACATAAGCTGTGTCCACACATACATAAGCTGTGTCCACACATACATAAGCTGTGTCCACACATACATAAGCTGTGTCCACACATACATAAGCTGTGTCCACACATACATAAGCTGTAAAATCGCACATACAGGGTTCTATGGCATTCATGTGGCAGTAATATAGGGCAGTAGAAATGGCTTGATTTTCGGCTCTTTCACTATGGAGTAGAATCCGAAAATGGAGCATCCACCCCCCATCCCCTCCTGGATACGGGCCTGCTCCCCTGTGTATGTGACCCGCGAAGTACCTGCCAATGTAGCATGTGGCCCGCATACACATGGAAGTTGGAAATCCCTGGTCTAGACCGACTTCCTTCGGGTTGTGTTTCGTATGTCGATTGACACCGGCTTGCCGAGTGAGTGAAAACGCACCTGTAGGTTTCGTTCTCGGAACGGCTGCCTTACTCCTGTCTTCCTTTTCTCTTCGAATTCGTTACACTAAGACTTTTGCAATCACAGTTCCCTATATCAAACCTTTAAAAAAAGCCTCAAGACATTTTCAATTCATCAAGCTTTCAAAACTTCCCTAATGATCAGCGATGAACTTAAAACTTACAACGTATCGTAAGGCAAATAGACATAGAGAGTGGAATAGTCAATAGAGGATGCAGACAATTGCACCTAATAACTGATAACCCTATTCTGGATTAGAATTAAGGCCATCAGACGGCTTGATTAATGCCATTTGTCTGCATCAAACAGACTTGAGCATGATGCTGATGTCTCTGGGTGATGAATTAATTTCGTAATAGGATAATGCTATAATGTGTTAACTTGAAAAAAAAAACTACTTCCTTAGAACTTTTTCCAGTATGTATCAACAAAATTCCCATTGAAATAAATAGACCCCACTAGAAAACCATCAAACACGGTAATTTGAAAACAACATGAATTTTTAGTGGGTACCAAAAACGTTTAAAAGAGAGAAATATTTTTTACAGAAACAGCTGTCAGAAAAAAGGAATGTGGACATTGGAAATGCAAACTGCCTTGGACATTTTGCACTCAAGTATACGTTTAGATCACCAACATCACCAAATTCCTCCCCATTGTTCCCCAGGAGATCTGGTCCCCCCACCATGTGGTTGCAAAACAGCTCAAACCATCGTTCAACGATTTTGTCACACGGATTTGATTTGGACGGTTTTCGGAAAAGGAAACGGACTGAAATTGTTTGTAATGTAAAGTGAAATAAAATTCTTTGTACTAATACCTACTGCACATTAAATATTTTCTTTATTTCTTTCATTATCTCTGTTTACTTCTTTCTTTTTAGTCCGTCCTTCCTTTATTATTACAATAGTAATAAAAAGGTATAAGGGATGAGTTTTGAATGGTGCTTTAATGTTTTTTATTATATTTTATTGCTCTATTAAATGGCCAATGCACTGTTAAAATAATGCTTTTATCTAATGGTCTGAAGTTTAAAACTATAGATATTATATAGGTACGATATCGATAAAATTATCCTTTAACTCAATCGGGATCAAGTTATGGATGGCAAACAAGCTGGGCCCGTCCCTCCGGGAATTTTTTAGCCCGTAGTTTATTCGATCGTGGTTAAAGAAAATCAGTACCTATGTACCTACCTAATTTGTTTAATATTCAGTTTATTTTTATTATTGATTTGATTTTTAGTCCGTCCTTCCTTTTTATTGATTTTATTTTCATGTAATGATTTAAAATCAAGACTAGAGCCCGTTCTCCCTTTATTCCTTTAAGTCACCCATCCATTTATTGGCCTTTCTCGGCGTAGCTTGCGACAAATTTCAAGATCAGAGCTCATTTGTGTGAGAAAATGTGAAAAAATCCCCCAAAAACCAGGTTTGATTTTTTAGCTTTTTGGTTCTCTGGACAAAATTCGCACCACCACTTTCCTGTTCCTGGTAAAAAGACCTTTAATTTGATATATGTATAGGTCGACCAGGTTTGGATAAGTCCTTCTATGGGAACAGACAGACACACACACAGACAGACGACACCGAAGCGAATACAATAGCCCGTCCCTTATACCTTTTTTTATTACTATCGTAATAATAAAGGAAGGACGGGCTAAAAAGCCAAAGTTTTTATTTGACAGGGGTTTAAACCTCCAATTGTCGACAAGCTATGAAGCTACCCGAATACCGACTCATATTAACCTCACCCAGCCTGAGTGAAGCCAGGAAAATCCAGCACCACGAGATGGTACAGATAGTCATCGATTCGGATAACAACCACTTTACTTCAGTGGTCCTTTGTTCATTGGGGTCTGATGCATCCAACATGCTTTCACCACTTTTAAACCAGTGGCCACTTTTAAAAATGTACTTTGCTTCTTCCTACCCCTACCTTTTATTCTGAGGACTGAAAGTATCCTTCTGGTTGATTTGTTTTGAATATCTTTTATCACTATTTTATTGGATCGCTGATTAAAGTCATGGGATAGAAGTTTTAATCCGTCCAAATCACGTACATGGGTATTGATATTTTTATTCACAGGTACTGATTTGTTAATCTAGTCGGTGAGACACTGATGTGTATCTAATAGGTGTCACAACTCATCTGCTTGTTGGTAAGTCATTGTGAACAATAGGACAAGACCTAGAGTGACAGAGGAGATTGCTTTTTCCCGAAAATTTGTACTGGAAAAAAGGCTTTATTGGCCAGCCTAGCTAGCTTAGTTGGTAGTGCGTCTGCCTTGTAAGCGCTAGGCCGCCGGTTCGATTCCCGCCCGGGGTGGATTTTATCCTGATGGTATAATGTTCGTTCTCGGAACGGCTGGCTTTCTCCTATCCTGTCTTTTTTCTCTCTTCAATTTCGGGACGATAAGACCCTAGCAGTTACAGTTCCCTCTGTCTGTCAAACCTCACGCATGGCAAGATTCTCACGCAGTGAGCTCTTCCACCCAACAACAAATGCACCAGGAAAAATTTGATGAGTGTTTCATAATCCTGATATAAAATAATTTATTCAATTCGAGGATTCGAAATCTATTCGAAAATGCTTGGGGCACTAACCTCCAGTGTCTAGTTGTCGTTATTGTCATTTATTGATCCGTGACAGTTCTGACTGAAATGTCAGTGTTTAATCCTGACCTCCGAAAAAGATCAGAATACATAGATAGAATTAGATACATAACATGTTGTAGGTACAAAGAAATCATATTACGAGTTAAGGTGTTCTTGAATTTCGAATGGGAGGATGATAGATGATAAGATGACATGGTTTGGAAAATGATTCAAATGCCATTTAAAGGTCTTCCAAGCTTTGTTATAATCCACATAATAATTACATTATACATCATAATAATTACCTAACTAAATATGTTTTAAAGGTCTTCCAAGCTTTGAATAATCCACATAATAATTACATTATACATCATAATAATTACCTAACTAAATAGGTATGTTCTTGGGTGATAAATTGATACCTAATTAACTGAACAGGCTAAATCCTAAATCTAAATGATGAGCGATGTATGAAAAGACTAAAAGGACAATATGTGAACGAGTGGTTAAGCGCACTGACTCTCCACCCAGAGGTTCTTGATTCGAATCCCGGGTGGGGCGGAAATTTTCCTACCATGTACGAGTATAGGTGACAGATATAAAGAAGAGAAAATTAGCCTATGCCGGACACATCATGAGAGGCTCGAGTGGAAAACACATATTACAAGTTAAGGTGTTCTTGAATTTCGAAAGGGAAGAAGATAGATGATAAGATGACATGGTTTGGAAAATGATTCAAATGCCATTTAAAGGTCTTCCAAGCTTTGTTATAATCCACATAATAATTACATTATACATCATAATAATTACCTAACTAAATATGTACTTGGGTGATAAATTGATAATTAACTAAACAGGCTAAGTCCTAAATCTAAATGATGAGCGATGTATGAAAAGACTACAAGGACAATGAACGAGTGGTTAAGCGCACTGACTCTCCACCCGGAGGTTCTTGATTCGTATCCCGGGTGGGGCGGATATTTTCCTACCATGTACGAGTATAGGTGACAGATATAAAGAAGAGAAAATTAGCCTATGCCGGACACATCATGAGAGGCTCGAGTGGAGTCAGGTAATTATTATGATGTATAATGTAATTATTATACGTGGATTATTTTTAAAGCTTGGCAGACCTTTAAATGGCATTTGAATCATTTTCCAAACCATGTCATCTTATCATCTATCATCCTCCCATTCGAAATTCAAGAACACCTTAACTCGTAATATGATTTCTTTGTACCTACAACATGTTATGTATCTAATTCTATCTATGTATTCTGATCTTTTTCGGAGGTCAGGATTAAACACTGACATTTCAGTCTTGTATTTAAAAAACATTGTACTTAAAGGGTTTCAATTCATTCTGAGATGAGTGTATTGTATTTTTTTGTGGGTAAAATAAAACAATTTGCTCCAAGATTGTTATTTGGGTCGTTGTATGGTCTAATTTTGACATCGTTACTATTGACATTATCATGGATACTGAAGATATTATGTTCATCATTATAACACTCATGTAATTTCTGATGAGTCTATTAGTAAGTTTATTTTACCCTTATCCATTTGGTCTCGGATTATTACCTACATAGGTATGATATTTTTATTGGTTTGGACATTGAAGACACAAATATGCTCATAACAGTCCAGTAATTTTACACTTGTGTAAACTTGTGAGTCTATTAATACTATGCATCATCATATTCATCCACATAGAGTCTTATATTTATTGTTGTAAAATTTGACACCTGGATTACCTAGTTGTTAAATAACCTGATAAAGGACAGATGTAGATATTGGAAAGAGCAGAGACAGTTATTGAAAATTACCTATCCAAAAGTTGACACCAACATGAAGTTAACATTGTAACTTTGCAACTTTGGTTTTGACCTTTTTTTCTCTCGTAGGTAATTCTATCCCATTCATTCTTCCCATTTGGCAAATTAGTAGGGTGAATGGCCGTTCCTTGGGCATAACGAACCTCGGTTCATTTTTAATAACTATTTTGTGGTGCTACCTAGCGCCCAGCGGGTATATTGTAAATAATATGAATGTTGTAAATATGTAAAATTATACGAATGTCATTCTTGTCTTAGATAGAGTCGATGGCACCAATTCTGTCCCAAGAAGATCTTAAGTTCAAGGATGTCAACCTGCCAGGAGGCTAGACCATACGCAGGTCCAACTTTTGGCCAAATTTCAAAAGCACATCAAGAAATCCATAGGTGTTCCATGGAAATTCAAGAGATTTATGTGGTCAGTGGAGCAGTGGCCATTTAGGTTTCATTCAAAACTTCTCTCGTAGTTTCCTTGATGAGAAAAACTTGAAGTTCTTCTTGATTTATGAGAAGATGGATTTTATTTTTTTGTCCTTCCTCAATTAATTTCTTTAAAAGCAATTTTTTTACCGAATTGTACGATTGGATAGCACATTGTGAGAGGGTGAGGACACTCCGATATCCATACAGAGAAAGAACTTTGTTTCGAGCGAGAATTGAACCCGGGACCTCCAGCGTACACCTCTGATCCACGAAGTCGGGTGGTTGCCAACAAAGAGCTGTGGTACTCTCACGCAAATTGGTCATCATTATTGGCAATAGCTTTGCCATACCATCTTCAGCAAATTCCATATATTCTTCAAGTGCAATCTCACGGAAAGTTCATCCTTATCTCAACAAAGATGACTTGGATGACCCTTGTGGTCAAGTTCTTCGATGACTCAATTTTTTTTTTTTTTTTAAGCAATTTTTTTACCGAATTGTACGATTGGATAGCACATTCTCACAAGGGTGTGAGAGGGTGAGGACACTCCGATATCCATACAGAGAAAAAACTTCGTTTCGAGCGAGAATTGAACCCGGGACCTCCAGCGTACACCTCTGATCCACGAAGTCGGGTGGTTGCCAACAAAGAGCGGTGGTACTCTCACGCAAATTGGTCATCATTATTGGCAATAGCTTTGCCATACCATCTTCAGCAAAGTCCATCTATTCTTCAAGTGCAATCTCACGGAAAGTTCATCCTTATCTCAACAAAGATGACTTGGATGACCCTTGTGGTCAAGTTCTTCGATGACAGTGGTCAAGTTAGTCCAAAGTTGATAGTGGTCAAGTTAGTCCAAACAAGTTTATCTTTGACGCGACGTAAATGGACCTCTAAAATACCGATGTTTATGTGACTCATACAGCTGTGACAAGTAGACCCATTAACATATTAGCTACTGTCTAGCGTCTGAGACGGTTCTGTAAATCTCAAGATTCTCAAGGTTACTGATTGCTTTTTACTTTCCTTATTTAAGTTAAGTAATTGATGGAAAAGTTCTTTGAGTAAAGTTTACCTTTTTTGCATGGTTGTAAATTGCAACCTTACACTTACATATGTTCAATCGCAACCTGCAATTTACAATCATACTAAACCAGTGACACAATGGCAATGTAGGGAAAAATGACATCTCCACTAATCTAGTGATACACCATGGGTGATAAATTGATAATTAACTAAACAGGCTAAATCCTAAATCTAAATGATGAGCGATGTATGCTGAAAAGACTAAAAGGACAATATGTGAACGAGTGGTAAAGAGCACTGGAGGTTCTTGATTCGAATCCCCGGGCGGGGCGGAAATTTCCCTACAATGTAGGTGACAGAATGTGCTTAGAAATACTTACAGCAAAAATGATGTCGAGGTAGGAAAGAAAAAAGATAGGCACCTTTAATCCCCTATGTTTCGTACGTCTCACACCCTACTATTTCGTACGTCTCACACCTATCTCACCTACCTCGGTGGTGTAGTGGTCAAGGCGCTCGCCTGGTAAACAGGAGGGCGTGGGTTCAATCCCAGCCGAGGTATGGAATTTTGACCATGTTACAATGTGATACTCTTCTTAGTGGATTCATTGATTAATAGTTCTGTGTTCTATCTAGCAATCTTCAATACCACAATTAGGTCTAACATTGACTTTATATTGCAATACTTTAAAGTTCTTTAAGTAAAGTTTACCTTTTTTGCATGGTTGTAAATTGCAACCTTACACTTATGTTCAATTGCAACCTGCAATTTACAATCATACTAAACCAGTGACACAATGGCAATGTAGGGAAAAATGACATCTCCACTAATCTAGTGATACACCAGTTGGAAAATGTTACATCTTCACTAATAAGATCAGCATTAGCACAGTAATTGGACACACCTACTTTGCAATGTGACATCTCCTCTAATCCAATACACAGAGTATTGGGAAATGTTACATCTCCACTAATGAAATTAGTGTTAGTGCAGTAATTGGGCATACCTACTTTGCAATGTGACATCCCACTAATCCAATACCTAGGTAGAGTATTGGGAAATACATAATACATTTCCACAAAATATTTCCACTAATACGACTAGCACTACCACAGTACATAATTGGTACTAATCCAATAACTAGGTAAAGTGTTGGAAAATGTTACATCTTCACTAATAAGATCAGCATTAGCACAGTAATTGGACACACCTACTTTGCAATGTGACATCTCCTCTAATCCAATACACAGAGTATTGGGAAATGTTACATCTCCACTAGTGAAATCAGTGTTAGTGCAGTAATTGGCCATACCTACTTTGCAATGTGACATCCCACTAATCCAATACCTAGGTAGAGTATTGGGAAATACATATTACATTTCCACAAAATATTTCCACTAATACCTACGACTAGCACTACCTCAGTACATATTGGTACTAATCCAATAACTAGGTAAAGTATTGGAATATGTTACATCTTCACTAATAAGATCAGCATTAGCACAGTCATTGGACACACCTAGGTACTTTGCAATGTGACATCTCCACTAATACAATACACAGAGTAGAAGAAAATATTACATCTCCACTAATGAAATCAGTATTAGCACAGAAAAGTGATGATCACTTCTTTCACAATCATATTTGCCTTTACTTTGCTGCTCAATTGTATTGTTTCCTTTTCTATTGAATAGAACAGCTTCTCCTTTTTCTCTCTTCGTAGCTTCTGCGTGGTAAATCGTGATATACATTGTTGAGCAAACGGTCCACAACTCATCTATTATACTCATTTTGTTGACTGTCAAGGTACTCGTTCCATGGTATTTGAATCGTTTACACTATGATCTAATAATGGACACATGAGTGTTTGCAGAGGTGGGTAGATGGTGACAATCCAAGTGCAACACTAGACCGAAAGTCACCAGGTTGCCTCTTCACTTCCTAGAACCTGAATCTAAGATTCGTCTATTCGTAGAAGCTTAACCCGACTTTTAGGGCTGTTTGCCTCTAAAGTACTCTAAACCCAAGCGTCAGAGTGGCCTTTTTAGTATACGGAGTTAAGCTTTGAATGTGAGTAAGTTTGTGTATGTGTTTAGAATGTCTCAAAACATTTGTACCTATTCAAACATAAAAGATATTGGTGAAAAAAAGGGGGGGGGTCATTAATATAATAAAAAATCATAATGTCAGATTGCAAATTTTATGTCTTTTACCCTTATTGCAAATTTTATGTTTTATGTCTTGTCCTTGAACCCGCCAAATTACAAGCCCACCAAGGAACTTTGGATGTGTTTAGAATGTCTCAAAACATTTGTACCTATTCAAACATAAAAGATATTGGTGAAAAAAAAAGGGGGGGGAAACATTAATATAATAAGAAATCTTAATGTCATATTGTAAATTTTATGTCTTTTACCCTTATTGCAAATTTTGTGTTTTATGTCTTTTCCTTGAACCCGCCAAATTACAAGCCCACCAAGGAACTTGGGTTTGTAATGTTTGTATATGAAATGGCATCAGCTATAAAATAGAAACTTACTAACTACCTACTTGTTTTGAATTTTGATCATAAAATTAAATAAATTTCCTGAACAGAAAGCAGATAATAAAACATCAACTAAGGTTACGATAATCAAATACCAACATATGCGAACACAAAGGAAATCTTTTCAAATACTTACCAACATATCCAAATACAAAGGAAAACTACATTCCTTACTGAAACTAAATAACAGAAAGCAGATAATAAAACATCAACTAAAGGTTACGATAATCAAATACCAACATATGCGAACACAAAGGAAATCTTTTCAAATACCTACTTACCAACATATCCAAATACAAAGGAAAACTACATTCCTTACTGAAACTAAATTTATTAATTTTGTTAGCAAAATTTACGCCTATCATACTGTCGCCGTGGATAATAAATCATGTGCAATGAGCATCTTACAATACAAAGATACAAATATTCAATTCAGCATTCAGCGTCATTTTCATGTATGCTTGAAGGACCACAGAGTCACAAAGATGTCTCTGAAAAATGTTCACATTTGGTACCTCTCCTGACCTTTGCAATGATTTGTAATGCAATGTTGCAAAATTTATTACCTTATCACCTGTCCTTGTGCATTGTCGGCTAAGGACCTGATCATCCCAGACTTTAGATCCTTTCTGAAACTTGCCAAACAACTTATGATTTTACAATGTTAGGATCGTCTTTGCAAATTGTTAATTTATTGTTTCGTTCGTTCTCATAAATATGAAGTCTCGAGATTGAGAGACAAAACTCGCGGTCAATTTTGTTTTTGTTTCAAGTTCGAATTCCAGGAATAAATTATTTGATCTTGTCTAGAAGAACCTTCTTGTCTGAAAAGAATCTGTTGCTTTCGAAGATTTAAAACGTTGATTCACGTTTCTGGAAAAGAGGTCCAAGAAAAATATGAAATCTCTAAAAGACTCGAGATTTTAGGAGATCAAGCTTAAACCACCTCAGCACTCAGTCGTCAGTCGTTCATACAATAAATAAATTGAAAATAAAAAATTAAAAAAAACTAAAAATGGTTTTTGAGATGAAATAAAATTTGGCTTTTCTGTTAAACATTGAACCAAAAGAACCCATAGATTCCCCTCATGTGGCAAACAACAAGGTGAAAATTCCCCTGAGAATCTCGAAATAAAAAACCTCGTTACAACTGCAATAGTGAAAACGAACCTGATATAATTTGCATCAATAATGGAATTAATTGAATACCATCAGTTCAGCCTTACTTATACACTTTTATGTGGTTCTTCTAATACTTTGGAGGTGACCTGTAGCATATTTTCTTCGCTAATACCCGGGGCCACAATTTCTTCTTCTTTTTATTTTCTTCTCCTTTTCCCGTGTACAGACGGGGTCAGCGTTTTTCGTCAGCCCTAACTGCTTTCGGCTGACATTTGGTTTTGGCTAAAAGTTTTACAAGTGAATGCCGTTCGCACTCAACCTTTGCTATTTTTTTAGCAAGAAAATTTAAACTAGGTTTAAGTTTAAATCGTGGATTTCTGATTGAATGATTAAACAATGCAAACATTATAGTTAATTAGATTGCTTGATAAGGGAATTATATTTAACCTAGTTTAAATTCACATTGGGGCCTTTGGGTTTTTCAACTTAGGGTTTATCAACGGTTGCTGGTTGTACAGTAGGGAAGTACCTAATTATAATTTGTAGTCATTACACGTACACCTGAGTGTCAAATGGTCCAATTACCCCGTCAGATATGTGCGAATTGGTGTGAATCTGTGAATCCGAAACTCTTTGGATCTTGATTATTCTTTGAAGCTTTATTCCCGTACATCCTTTCACGTAGTTCGTTGTAACAATGATATCAAGCAACCTGATCAATTGATCATGAGTTAGTTCCTAGGAGCCTTTAACTCTCATACTCTTCAGTCTTTACTTGTACGAGCGTATGAGTGGTCGTAAGGCCAGTCACTCACGGTCCGAATGTCTGACGGACCTAGATTTGTCGAACAGTGAAGGCCATTCAAGGCTTTAAATCTGTCCAATTTTCACTGTCCAAGGGTTTATCTGCAGATCTTAGAATTCTTTGGGTAATTGGTTATTTTGTTAAGAATCGTTTGATGATTTTGTGCTGATTTAGATATATGTAGATAACTCCTTTTTGCCCTGACTAATAGGTCTCACTCGGACTTTCTAAAGTTTGGTCCTTCCTATGAGCTCGTTGTTCATAGATTGTGTGTTATGTCCGCTACTCACTCTCAGACCCAGGTCTCGAGCTTTTTCCGCCACACATGTCCCGACTGTAAGTGAGTAGCGGGCTTCATTGTGATATTTATTTTGTTCTACTCGTAGTTCTAGATATCAATTCCTAAAGGTATCTAGGTACTTAAAGGGCCCGCTACTCACTTTCAGACCCAGGTCTCGAGCTTTTTCCGCCACACATGTCCCGACTGTACGTGAGTAGCGGGCTTCATTGTGATATTTATTTTGTTCTACTCGTAGTTCTAGATATCAATTCCTAAAGGTATCTAGGTACTTAAAGGGCTGACGTAGGTATAAAATATTATGAACTTGTGTCTTGGTAGGCGAGGTCTCATCTTTTCTGCCATGTAAATATTACATGTTTATTTAGGTATCTACATAATCTTTTATTTACATTTATTATTTTTTATTGGTCATAGCTTTTTTATTATTTTACGTAACCTCTGTGATTCAGTGTTTTATTTTATTTATTTTAAATCAGTGTTAGGGTTTATGTTAACTCATGTCTCACGAGACGTATGATGGTTGTTTGGTTCAGCCTTCTATTTAACATTTTTTTTTTTTTCATTTTGTTGCTCCACTATTTAGACCTCTCAAAAATGTCCGCCTTTGATGATATTGGGAAAAATACATAAGAAAAGTCCCCTAGAGACTATCTTTTTCTGAGAGTTGTATACCTATGCATGTTCTCTGAATCTCTTGTTGACTATAATTTATTATCTTTCGTTTGTTATTTTTCGTGATTTACCTAATTTATCAACATTTTTCGTTTCAGGTGGTACCATGACAACCGGGTGGTTGTTAACTACCGTTCTGCTAGGTGTCCTTTGTTTTCATGTAAGTATCACATTTCATTTTCTAACTCCTGAGGGGGCTCTTCCATAAAACCAATGGAGCAGTTGCAAATGGGTAAAAATTATTAATAAATGGTCGATTCCTGTGTAAAAAGTTGTCAAAACTCCGAAAAAATAACTGTAGAAGGTCGAAAACTCAATTCTTATTTTCCGTTCTAATGAAAGAGTTCAAAGATGTGTGACGTCAGACTTCAGGCAGTTGTTTTTTTCGTCCGCTAGGTAGCGCCAGTAATCTTTCTTTCTTGTGTCCTATGTTATTATCGCTCCCTGATTTGCATTCTCATCTCAAACTGAACAATATTTTGATATGTATCACATATTCACAATCTTCACAACACTTGTAAAGGCAGACTTCACAATGTAGCTATCACACGCGTTTGACGAACCTAAAGTCAGCGACTCAGAGCCCGTTCACACTTGTGAGTTTCACCCGATTTTTTTTTCCGAATGTCCTGTAGGAATTATTGTACTGTAGTGTTCCCACTACACACGACACGATTTTATTTTCCGAACGACAAGTGGGAACGTGCTCTCACGCTCAGACTGTCGTTGTGGGGCGGATGTAAGTATTTAATTGAAGAAGTTTTAACAATAAAGTCCTACCTCAAACCACACTTTATGATAATTATATTATATATGTACTTGAAACTGTAAACAGGTTAACCACAGTGGTATGTTAGTAGGTACACAGGTAATTATTGTTTTTTAATTTTCCTGTAGTGTAGGTCTGTTAGATCTCAGCGCCACGCCGGAACGTGTGTGATGGAAAAAGCTTCCGACTTCCTAGTCTTTCTGACGGTCTGAAGACTGAAGTCAGAAGACTTTTTCGCCAGCCTACTTAGCTTAGTTGGTAGTGCGTCTGCTTTGTAAGCGCTAGGCCGCGGGTTCGATTCCCGCCCAGGGCGGATTTTATCCCGATGGGATAATGTTCGTTCTCGGAACGGCTGGCTTTCTTTTGTAAGTGGTTGAAATTTATTTTTTTCTGGGTTTGGAAAATACCCGAGTTTCAGCATATTTCAGCCAGTAATTTCATAAATCTCATGCTATTCTAGTGGTCCCTCCAGCAGTTTTTATCTCGTATCAGTCTTCTGTAGTGCTGTCGTTTTTAGGACTCAGACTTCAATGAAAATAAACTGCTAAACTGACATGTGCCTTGGTCTCTACAATCTCCTCCTCTATTCCTCAAAATGCTTTATTGCTTCCTTAAATCTGATGTTTTTTCTGAATACTGATGCGTAACATTATTTTCCTCTAGCGAGCCTTCAGCAAAAAAACCTCCCTCGGTAACACAAAAAGATACGTAACTAAAAAGGAATAAGCTAAATATCTATTTCGTATCATCCTCGAGAAATAGTGCCAACCTGTAGAAAGAGAAGCTGTATTTTCCTTTCACATTTTTCATAGTGGCAGTGGTGGGGCAATCTGGCATTGTACCATTTCGTCCATTTCCCTATTCCTTACCATTACCACCATGGAAATTGCGAAAGTAAAAAAAAAGAAGACTTTTTCCGCCACACACTTTCCGACGGTCATCTCTAGGTCGGACATACCGAGATCGGTCGGAGTATGATTGGCAGCCCTATGGAAGACTTTTCTTAATGTGGCTCTCTATCACAGATCACACTCAGTTGAGGAAAATTTTCTTTTAAAAAATTCGCTCAATAATTTTCAACATTATTTTGTACGTTTTTCGATTGCAAATATTTCAACGGGTTACTTTCTGGTGTTCTCTTGTTAATCCAGCACCTAAATGGGAAGTATTATGTCTCTTCTCGCCCATCTGATAAGAGGCATACAGGGCATACTACGGGATGGGCATGCTACGACACAGACCACATGCGTCTAATGTAGCAGTTGTTTCATCGCTACATTCTCATAAGAAGACGTGTGTGCTGGGTGAATACGTCCTTTTTGTTTGATTATTCTAATCAGAACTCACTGTAGTTAAGATCAAAATCATAGATTCCCGGAATCAGAATAGATTGATAGGTACATCATGATCACTTTAATGTGGAACTTGCATGAAGAGTTCATGGGAAGAAGGTTGAAGCTTTTGACTTGCGTCATTTCACAAAAGTTGGTTTCAAATTTAAATTTGTTCTTATTGATAACTTTTTTTAGATACCTTTAGTATTGGCGCTTTCACAAAGATCTCAAAGATCTTGAGCTTTCAAAGATCTCGAAAAACAGTTTCCCAAGACCAATCCTTGAGGAGAATTTATTATCTACTTTGCCATCTCTTCTTCTCTTTTCTTTATAAATAGTACCTATCGAATTGGTCTTTTGTGCACATTCAAAAGATGTTTAAACTCGATAAAGAAAATACTCTATCATTTATTGATCCGTCATTCTTTTTCGTATGATCTCTTCACATCTTATGTCTTCACGGGATTCCTCCACATTTGATTATGATGGTACTTGAGTCTCGTGTGCGTTGCCTATGGGTACTATTGAGTACTTGTGGAGTACTTTGTTATTTACTTTACTCTTATGTCATAATCGTAATGAGCTGTTAGGTGCAGCCTAGGAGGAGTTCCGTGTTAAACTTTTAACCCACTCCGGCCCCTGAAGTCCCGAAAAAGACCACCGAGATATTTCGATTGAAATATATCTCGGTGGTCAGGGCTACAGGGTCTCTGTAAAATATCTCAGGGTTATCTTAGGGTTACAGGGTCTCTGTAAAATCTTTCCCAGGGCTGGGGTTTTCGAGAATTTCGAGGATATTGTAAAATTCCGATGTTTGATGTTTCTAAATTTCATTTTTGGGCCTAAATTTAGGATGAATCAGAATTTTAACCCATTTGAAGCCCGAATCAAAACAGTCGATGTTTGATGTTTCTAAATTTCATTTTTGGGCCTAAATTTAGGATGAATCAGAATTTTAACCCATTTGAAGCCCGAATCAAAACATCTGAAAAGTCATATTTCTTAGTACCTAACCTTGCTTACCAATGAATCAATATTTTATTGTTAATTTGATACAATTTAGTATGATTTTTCTCTTCTTCTCTTATTCATCTTCAACTATAGGTATATCAATAAAAGTTTAATGATCAAAGGGTTATTGTAAGCCCTTTATCATTCCGTTATCTCTTATCAATATGATTATCATTTGATTCCTAACATCTTGAGGGCGAGTCTATACTCTGTAAAGTTGTAGAGTGCAAACCGCAATTACTTTCCACATAGTACGTGTTCTAAGAACACTGTTCTTGTAGCAAATATGTACTCTTCTCACATACTTCATTGTCTATTGTTTCCCGTAAATCAATGTGTTTTGTGCTTGTATGTGTGATATATGATTAATAAATTTATAGGGTCCGCCACCAACCAAAAGAGATTTTTTTGTATCTTAGGAACAAGAACTAACTCTTTCAGCAGCTCTTTCCTTAGCTTTATTCGGTTTTAAGCCATTTCGCCTTCTTTTTTTTCTTTTTTAATTTAATCACGTAGCAGCTTTTCTGCCCTCGCGATGCTGAATCGACCCCAAAATAGCCAGCATGAGACAAGATAGCCGGACGGTCAGATACCAACCATGCCCAATATTGCTTACTTTCGGTGATCTGTGAGGAACTGGTGTTTTTGGCGTATTTAACGTGCTCTTATAGCGGGTTCAATTGCTTTGCGCAAACGGAGGTGGAGAGATAAAGTTTAAGTTATTTGCGCTTTTATCCGTTATCAAATCATTTTTGTTCGTCAAATTATTCGACCTGAACCAGAATCGAACCGGTATATCGTCCAGTGAACTGTAGAACTCACTCAGAAAAACAAAAAAGTCGCCTAGGGCCTCCAAAGGCCCAAATTCCCAAAATCGAATGAGATAATTTTAGTGCAGGTTGGGAGTTTTGCATCTTTTCAAAATTGTACCCCCTGTCCTAAATCAATGATCTCGTAATGATTTCAACAATAATCGTGTAATGATCTTAACCTTTTACATTCGAAGAATTACAAAGTGCATTTAAACGTACAAATTAATTTCATCTAAGTATATGTATACATTGTATACTCATAAAATATCTGTGCAATTTGTACCTACCTATAGATACATAGGTAGAAAACTACATAAGTACCTTCATAACACCTACACCTTGAAGGTACTTATGTAGTTTTCTACCTATGTATCTATAGGTAGGTACAAATTGCACAGATATTTTATGAGTATACAATGTATACATATACTTAGATGAAATTAATTTGTACGTTTAAATGCACTTTGTAATTCTTCGAATGTAAAAGGTTAAGATCATTACACGATTATTGTTGAAATCATTACGAGATCATTGATTTAGGACAGGGGGTACAATTTTGAAAAGATGCAAAACTCCCAACCTGCACTAAAATTATCTCATTCGATTTTGGGAATTTGGGCCTTTGGAGGCCCTAGGCGACTTTTTTGTTTTTCTGAGTGAGTTCTACAGTTCACTGGACGATATACCGGTTCGATTCTGGTTCAGGTCGAATAATTTGACGAACACAAATGATTTGATAACGGATAAAAGCGCAAATAACTTAAACTTTATCTCTCCACCTCCGTTTGCGCAAATAAAGATGTGACCCAGACAGTATTAAAATTATTTGGGTACCTACATCATCTGTAGTATCTGTACAGCTTGAAGGTTTAAAGCCTGAAGTAGGTGGGTGGGTACCTGTTCGATTAGAGTGATTAGATAATGATCAAAATCATCTGTGTTTCGAGCAGCTCACCAGCTTATTTTGTTTTTGGAGGAAGCCGTAATTGATGCTTTAACAAAAAAAGGTGGACAACAACCATAGATCTATTAATAAATAATTCACTGTGTACAGAAAGCTTATGAAGCTCTTGTTAATTGTAGACTTTTCACTTAATTTAACATTATTTTTCCATAACTATTTAACACTAGCTGAATTCCGTCGCTTCGCTCCGGAATCCCGCTAGTTCATCCCGAGGCATGGCCAAACTTGTGGAAAAGGCATGGGGTTTGTTCTTATGCAAGAAAGATGTGACCCAGACAGTAATAAAATTATTTGGGTACCTACCTACATCTTCTGTAGTATCTGTACAGCTTGAAGGTTTAAAGCCTGAAATAGGTGGGTCGGTACCTGTTCGATTAGAATGATTAGATTATGATCAAAATCATCTGTGTTTCGAGCAGCTCACCAGCTTATTTTGTTTTTGGAGGAAGCCGTGATTGATGCTTTAACAAAAATAGGTGTGGACAACAACCATAGATCTATTAATAAATAATTCACTGTGTACAGAAAGCTTATGAAGCTCTTGTTAATTGTAGACTTTTCACTTAACTGCATAGTTATCAAACTAAAAACATAAACGAAACTCAAATATTAGGCGAGCGAGGAAAAGTTTTCTCTCCCGCAG